>NW_006399877.1:8809185-8811650 GCF_000299155.1 Elephantulus edwardii | reverse complement strand
AGGCTGGGACGGCCTGGGAAGAAGCCTGTCTTAGCTGATTGCTGAGGGGAGCTGGGGGTGGAGAGCGGGCTAGTGAAGCGTCCAGGCTCCCAAAGAGCCAGAGGAGATTTCCCCTCCCCACCGCACAGCCTGGCCACCTGTGCCACCTGGGGTCCTAGAGTCTAGAACTCCTGGTCCTTTCCAGCCCTTGGAGGCCGGCCGGGCTGGATCTCGGGCCCACCAGCGTTGGTGGCCACATCCCCTCCTCCAGCCCCTCTCCCCAGCCCCTTCCTCCAGTCCCTTCCTTTAGAGGAAGCTGCCCCTTGCCCTGAAGTGATTGGCTGGAGCCGTGTTAAGTGTCTCGAGTAGGAGATCAGGAATCTCTGAGTGAGAGGAATGTTGACTGGCGGCTGGCCATGCCTTCCACACCCAGGGCCCCTTGCGGACAGGGAGGCGGAGAGACCAGCAAAGGGGACCCCATCCCCCAGGCCACAGGTGACCTTGGGAAGATGAGCAAGTGCTGGGCAATCCAACCTGGAGAAGGAGAATTCCAGGCCGCAGGCCTAAGGTCCCACACCCAGCAGGCTTCCCTCACAGCTGGCCCCCTGCCCTGACCACCAGCCCTGCCCGCAGGGGACACACCACAGAAAGGAATTCCCGCTCACCTGGAAGGGTCACCGTGACCAGGAAGGACCAAGAGAACACGCCAGGACGGGTGGGGAGGAAGGAGGAGGCCCACGAGAAAAATGCCCTCAGAGGTGCAGGGGCCCAGCCTCTCGTAGAAGCGTCCCCACTGCTGCCGGTCAGCACACACGTTGACTGGGGACAGCGGGGCGCAGCACATGGAAGCAGAGTGAGGTTCCTTCTCCCTCTGGCCTCCAGCCGTGGACCCGCTCGGGCCTTCTCCCCAACCACACCAACGCCGCCCGCCTCTTCACTGAGCTGCCCTCCATCACTTGACCCCCAAGACTCATCACCACTCTGACAGTGTCCCCTCCCCTTGGTTAGAGGCATGAGTCCCACCGCTGCCCTGTGATCTGGGACGGTCTCCCCAATATCCCCCCAAACTGAGACCATGTGGACAGTGTACTTCATGTGCTCCTAGCACCTGGGCCAGCAGCCTCTGAGTGTGGCCTTGGTGGGGACACGTGCCTCTCAGCTCCCCTAGGCCCTTGCTTTCTGTCTGGAGGGTCAGGGCACCCCTGCCCTTCCTGGGGAGATGTGCCTGTGAGCTCCTCAACTCCAAGTGAGTGACCAGTGGGTATGCAGCTGACCCCACCTCTGGGCTTCAGAGCTTGGCCTTGCAGCTTCCTGCACTTCTCTGTGGTGAAGTTATGTCCCTGGAAGCCAGCGAGGAAGGTTCAGCTCTGGTCCCGTGCCTCCTGCCCCTGGCCCTCTGCCCTCCACCATGGTGTTTTTCAGTGGGGGCACCTTCCTGAGTATCCTTGGGGAGACCCTGCAGCCAGGCACTAACCATACTTTAACCCACCAAGTCAAGGTTTCCTCCAGGTAGGAAATGATTCTGTCACAGCCCCATGGCTGAGGGGACCTTGGAATGTGTAGCGCTGGCATTGACCGTGACTTCCGGGAAGCCACCAGCCACTCTGCTCTGTGACCACCCTCACGTAGCCTTCCAGCACCTTCCTGCCCCCGCCAAGGCCCTGCTTAGACCCCACAGGGTCACAGCCTGTACCCCTGTGACCGCAAGAGAATCCAGCTTAGCGGGAGGATATACTGGGGTGCCCTCTCCACCATGAACGCGTCATCACCTGTACTGGGGCCACTCCGAACTGGGGTTCCCATCCTCCCTTGGCCAGGAATGAGCTTCTTATGGATTGTGGGGTTTTAAACAACAGAAAATGATATAGGTGTGCATATGTCCCCACATCACATTTGTCCCAGAGTCACGGCGGCTCCCGAGAGGACCTGCATACAGAGCAGAGGTGGAGCTGGACTCAGCTGCCACGGCCAGTGTGGGACGTCTCGTGTGTCCTCTGCTCTCCCCTGGGTGTGCTCCAGGCGCCCATGCACTCACACTCATACACACTCACACACACACACACACACACACACACACACACACACTCTCTCTCTCTCTCTCTCTCTCTCTCTCTTTCCTCTCAGGTTTTGTTATGACCACACTGACCCCTGCAGCAGGGGCCAAGAGCCTGGTCCAGCCTGGTCCACTCAGGGACCCAGCTCTTCCGCTTGACCGTCACGCACACAGCACCCGCCTGGGACCTGGTGGCCTCCGGTCCTCACTGCAGCAGATTATGACTCAGCAGCATTCCAAACCCTCTGAGATTAAATGTCCGAGAGGCCCTAACTGCGCTTCCTTGTCCGCACAATGGCTCCTATTGATGAGCCCAGAAAATAAAAGCAGGCTGAGGAATTGTCCACTAACTGCTGCCCGGGCCTCCAGGTCCTCCTGTGCCAGGGGTCTGCTTCTTCCCCACTGCCCAGGCTTCCAGGTCCTCCTGTAGTAG
>NW_006399877.1:8791403-8808808 GCF_000299155.1 Elephantulus edwardii | reverse complement strand
CTGCCCAGGCTTCCAGGTCCTCCTGTAGTAGGGGGTCTGTTCCCCTCCCCCACCGCTGCCCGGGCCTCCAGGTCCTCCTGTGCCAGGGGTCTGCTTCTTCCCCACTGCCCAGGCCTCCAGGTCCTCCTGTAGTAGGGGGTCTGCTTCTCCCCCTCTGCCCAGGCCTCCAGGTCCTCCTGTGGCAGGGGGTCTGCTTCTCCCCAGCACCCATCGTACATGCCTGTGGCTTTTTCTGCATCATAAATGACTGACCCAGGGTCACTCCCCACCTCTGGCCCCCCTAGCCCACCTCCAGGCCATTGAGCTCACCAGACTAGAGGTGGTAAGTCTACCTGGGGGCAGACCACTCTCTTTTCCAGAGGGCCCAAGGCCATGCCCCCAACATTCAGTGACATTTCCCAGTATCCTCAGTGTGTGTGAGGTGGGAGGGAGTTGGGGACCCCTGGGTGGGCCAGACAGCCTGGTGGCTCAGGACACACTTTCTCCACGGTCAGTGAAGCCTAGCAGGTAACCCTCTGAGGGCACTTTCCACAGCATTGCATGTGGGATAAAGGCGACTTCCCAGGGCAGTGAGGCGGGCAGTGCCCCGGGCTCTGATGTTGTCGCTAGGTGCCTGGAGTGATGTTTCCGCCCCAGATGATGGAGCAGAACTGCCCTTCAGGTCTTCTGGGCTGTAATCATCATGGGAGCAAGTTATTTGGTCTCTAACTTTCTTGCCCCCTGAATGGGTTCAAACTCCTGGAATTTTTATCAGCCAAGTGCTTAATTAACCATTGTGTTGCCAGGGTTCCCCAGCTTGTGAGACACACCCAGCACCACGTTGCTGTCCAAGTCCCTTGCCTGGTTAGACAGGGGAGGGGGCATCACCGTTCCTGAGCTTTAGTTGAACCCTTTCAGATGAGTCCCTCAGGACACCCCCTCTGCTGCTTTCAGCTGATCACCTTAACTCACCCCCCAGCTGGTGCCCCCTCAGCTGACCCCCTCAGTCAGTCACCTCAACTGGCCTCTGATCCTGAAACTTGACTGTGCTGCCCAGCGCTGCCCATTAGCCAGGAGGCTCCATCAGGGGTCCCCATCTCTCCTGGCCCCCGATGCTGGAAATGCAGAGACACTGAGCCCGTCTTCTCCTCACCCTGGAGGAAGGACAGTACCTCAAGTCTGACCCTGCCTATGCTGGTCCCTCCCTAAATTTAAATGTGTTAACTTTTCAGGTACTCTAAGTTTTATCTTTCCAATAACTAAAGTCATATTATCAATATCTTTTTAAAAGTCACATGTTGTTGTTGTTATGTGCCATCGAGTCACTTGTGACTGACTCATAGTGACCCTATGTACAAGAGCCCTAAACGCTGCTCTATCCTGTGCCAACCTCACTGTCTCTGGTACGCCCAAAGTAAAAGTCACATAGAAATAAGAAATAAAAAATCAAGCAAGAGATTTCCTGCCACATCTGGGTGCTGAGACAGCTCTGACTCTGTCACCCGTGAACAAGAGACAGAAGCAGCGCCGGGCTGTGCGTCCTCAGATTCTGCTTTTGCGCCCATCACGGCCCCCACTGTGTCAGGCCATGGCTTTGAACGTCTTCCTCTTTCTCGGTGACTCTTCACCAAGCAGGGTGTTTCCTTCCCAGAGCCACAGTCCCCAGCAGTGGGGCCAGGTCACAACCACCCGGTGAGCACATGTATCCCTCTTTCACAGATGAAGACACTGAGGCCCACAAGTGAGAAAGGACCGGCATATTGAGTGGAGAGTGGAACCTGGAACCACAACCATGTGGTTTAGTACCCCTCCACCACTGGCCCCTGACCATCAGGCTTGTGTCCCTCAGTCCTCAGCGGTAGGAAACGGGAAGTGTTGTAGGCAAAGCCTCTCATTTAGTGTGACGATTGCCCTATAGGAGAGGATGTCTGTCCCCCGGTTACAGACTTGAGCCACTGAGATTCAGAGTCCCAGTGGGAGAGCGGGCACAGAGACAAGCTGACCGGTAAGGAGCTGGGCATGTGCGAGCTTCCGTAAATACAGAAGGACAAAGCAGGCCAGGGACAGGGGCAGGAGCGTGTGGTCAGCTGTGCTGTGTGCTGGCGGGCAGCAGAGCCCCACCTCCTGCCGGCTGAGGAGGTCCTTCAGGGAGGACCCTAGGGAACTCTGGGAGACCGGGCCTTATACCACTTGCTTGTGGTCTTGGCGCAGTGCTCTTTCCTCCTCAGGTGAAAAACAGAGCAATCCAACTTCGAGGGATTGTTGGAGTTAAAGGTCTTCTTCCCAGAGAAGTCTACCCTGATGGCCCACCTCATAATGGTTTCCTGTGCTGTTGTTATTGCTCTGTGCCAGGGGGTCAGTTGTGACTCTGTACACAATAGCTGTGAACCCTGCCCCATCCTGAGCCAGTCTCACTGTCTCTAACACACAGGCTCCCATTACCCGAGTCACCATGTCAATCCATCTCATCCAGGGTCTTCCTCTCCGGCACTGTCCCTCCACCCTTCCAAGCATGATGTCCTTCTCCAAGAATCAGTCCCTCCAGGTGGCATGCCCAAAGTATGTGGGATAGAACTGAAAAATCTTTGCCGCCAAGGAGCAAGTTGGTTTTACCCTGTCCAGGACCATAGTATGTTCTTCCCCGGCACCACAGCTCCAAGGCATTGATTCTTCTTTGTCTTCAGTCGTTGTTCAGCTCTCTGATGCATAGCAAGTGATTGTGAAGACATGGCCTGGATCTGGTGCACCTTAGTCTCCAGTCTGACATCCTTGTGCTTCAGCACTCTGAAGAGGTCCCTGAGAGCAGATTTCCCAGTGCAGTTTGTCTTTTTCTTTCCTGTTAGTGCTCTGAATGTTGATTGGAACCAAGTAAGCTTAAATTATTAACAATCTCAATCAATCTCTTCTCCATCTATGATAATGCTGCCAACTGGCCCAGTGGTGGGAATCTTTGCTTTTGGTATGTGGCTTTTTTTTCTCTCTCTTTGTTGTATGCTGTAAAATCACATCCGACTGGCACAGGAGGAGATTGCCTCTTCTTCAGCGGAGCATCTGGTGGATTTGAACGGTGCACTTTGGGGACTGCAGTGCAGCTTTTTGCCACTAGGCCACCAGAGCTCCGAATCTTTGTTTTCTTGATGTTGAGCTTCAGTCCAAGTCCATATCAGAGACTGCTCTCCTTCATCTTCTGCAGCAAGCGCCTCAGGTCCTCCTCAGTCTCAGCAAGCAGGGTTGTGTCCTCTGCATAAAGTAGGTTGTCGATGAGGCTTTCTCCACTCCTGATGCCACATTCTTCCTCATAAAGTCCAGGCTACCAGTTTATTTGTTCTGCATATAAATGGAAAAGGTGTGGAAACAGGATGCATCTCTGACACACTCCTTTCCTGATTTTGAACCATGCAGTGTTTCCTTTCTCAGCTCTGAGAACTGCTTCCTGGTTCAAGCATAGGTTTCGCATGGGCCCCATCAAGTGTTTTGGGATTCCCATTAACAACAATTTGTTGTGATCCACACAGCCAATTGCCTTTGCATAGCCAATGAAACACCGATTGATATCCCTCTGCTACTCTTTGCTTTCAGCCAGGATCCATCTGACATTGGTGATAATGTCTCTAGTGCCACAGCCTCTTCTAAACCCATCTTGTATTTCTGAGTAGTTCTCTATCAATGTATTGTTAAGTGGTTTTTGGATAATCTTCAGCAAGATTTTGCTTGTATGTGATATCAGTGCTATTGTTCAAAAATCTCCACTCTCTTGGTGGCCTAATAATAAGAATTTGTTCTGCAGTCTCAGCACGTGAGTCCAACCCAGGAGCTGCTCCTTGAAAGAAGGATGCACAATCTCTTCCTGTGCAGTGACTGCCTCTGAAAACCTGCCGGAGGGTCTGCTGTGATTGGTTCTGACTTGATGGCACACAACAACATGCATAATTCTCGAACTCCCAAAATAAATGTCAACGCAGCGGTTTAAAAAACACAACTCTGTCATTTTAAAGGTGGTCTGGCAGCAGAGCCCATGGGGACTGCTGACCAGCGACCTGGCCTCCAGCGATCTGAGTCCACCCACAGTTCCGAGGGAGAGAGACGGGCAGTCTCCCCCAGTGGGATTTCAGCCCCTGAAACCCACTGAGGGTCGAGTCATTTCCGACACAGCGGTGGTTTTGAGCTGTATCATCGTATAATTCTATGGGTTAGATGTCCATTGGGCCTCCCTGGTCCACACTAGACCTGAAAATCAGAAGTTGGGTTTGTGAAAGGTTATAGTTGAACTCTAACTCCAGATAGAGTGATTGTTGACAAAATCTGATGTCCCTGCAGTTCTCTCTGACCAGTTAAGCAACGCTGTGGCTTTGCTGTCAAGGACAGTGCAGCTGAAGGGTGATTATAACCACCAGGCCCCCGAGGAGAGGCAGTTTGCAGGAGTGACCAGAGAACTTGCCCGGGCATGTCCTTAGCGATTCCCATGAGTCATTGTTCTAGGCAGCACTCAGATGACAGCACTGGAGCCAGTCCTGCAGACCTTTCCTCTGCAGCAGAGCACGTGCCGCAGTCATGGTCTTTCACCTGGACAGTGAGTAACGAGGACCAGAGAGGAGTCAGTGCCACTGAGCTGTGGGGTTGTCGAAGAGCATTGAGTGTCCCATTGACTGCACTGTCCAAGGAAACCGATCCGTGTTGGGGAAAGTGAACCAGCGCACTCCTTAGAGGCAACGATGGGAGACTTGGAGTCACACAACCAGCGCGCTTCTTAGAGGCAGGGATGGAGACACTCCGAGTCACGCACTTTGGGCATGCTGTCGGGAGGGGCCCGTCCTTGGAAGAAAAGCCAAGCTTGGTAAAGCAAGGGTCAGCAAAAGAGAGGAAGACCCTCAGGGCACGGTGACTGTAACATGGGCTTGGGCATCGTGCAGATTGGGAGGATGGCACAGGAAAGGGCAGAGTGCCCATCATGGGCTCACCACCAGGTCATTACATTGTTGTTGTTGTTGTTGTTGTTATGTGCCATCGAGTCACTTGCCACTCATAGCGACCCTATGTACAACAGCCCTAAACTCTGCTCTATCCTGTGCCAATTTCATTGTCTCTGACACACCCATCCCGATTACCCCAGTCACTGAATCAATCCACCTCATAGAGGGTCTTCCCCTCCTGCGCTGTCCCTCTACTCTACCCAGCATGATGTCCCTCTCCAAGGACCGGTCTCTCCTCATAACATGTCCAAAGTATGTCAGACGAAGGCCCAGAATCCTTGCCTTCAAGGAGCAGCCTGGTTTAACCCTCTCCAGGATGAATCGGTCATTACATTAAGGATCCCTTTTAATCCCCTAGTGATGCCGTGCATAACATTCTGAGCTGCTAATCTAATGGTTGGCAGTTCAAATCCACCAACTCCTCTGAGGGAGAAGGATGGACAGTCCTCCTCCCATAAAGATTTACAGACCCAAAAACTCAGTGAGTAGAGAGTCACTATGAGTTTGCTTTATTTTGAGTTTAAATCCGGTACAAGACCCCTGCCCGATGGCACTGATTAAGCAAGGGGCCTCTGACCACCAGTTTGGTGGGTCGCGCCCACCGGCAGCTCCACTGGAGAAAGGTGGGGCCGCGTGCTCTGTCAGGACGACAGCCCAGGGAGCACAGCGGGCGGTTCTGCTCCGTCCTGCGGTGTTTATGAATCGGAATCCGCTCGCCAGCGGTGGATTTGGTGTTTCGGTAATCCAGGCCAGCTCCATCTTAACTTGATTACATCTGTAAAGACTGAGTCCGAATCCCACTCACTGCTTCCAAGCAGACATAGGATTTAGGAGAAACACTCTTCAAACCAGTTCATGTTGTAATTAACACATTCACCGAAGAGTCCGGAAGCTAGAGCGTTATTCTAGGGACATTATTCTGAATGATACACCTTCCCTGGCCACCTTCTTTAAAAAAAAAATTCAATCTTGTAAAATAAACAAATAAAAACAATCTTCTCCCAAATTCCTATCCCCACTCCTACTGTCTTTTAAGTGCACCTGTGTGTACAAGAGATAATGTTGTTATTATTCACCACTGAGTGAGAATGGCCCCTCCAGCAGGTTTTCAGAGGCAGGAAAATTGCACAGGAATTGATTGCCCATCTTTCTCTCATAGAGCAGCTGGTGGATTCGAACCGCGTACCTTTGCATGATTCCTTACCACTTCACCACCAGAGCTCAAGAGAAGGAGAGGGAGAGGGAAACGGAAGGAGGCAGAGGGAGGGAGTGTGTGTGTCTGTGTCTGTGTGTGTCTGTCTCTGTGTGTGTCTGTGAGAGGGATTTGGATAAAAGTTTACAGAGCAAATTGGATTTCCATTCAACAATTTATACACATTTTTTTTTCCGGACACTAACTATAATCTCCACAATCTAACAGCACTTTTCCACATCCCGATGACCTAGTGGGTGAGGAGTTGTGCTGCCAGCCTGAGTGCATGGAGTTCAGGTCCTGCAGCTGCTCTGAGAAAGAAGGGTGAGCATCTGCTCCCGTGCGATTTACAGCCTCTGAGAACCCCCAGGAGGGGCAGCCCCCAGGCCAGTCCAGCCTCCCCAGCAGTGGGGGATGGGCTCTCACACATCCTCCCTGCGTTTTCCGATTCCATCTGTCCTTTCCTGCGCCTGCCGGACTTCTGAGTGTTAGCTCTGCACAAATTCTGTTCTTTGATCTCTCTGGTTACTGGTTTGAGGAGTCTGTAGCTGATGTTGCTGTTCACTTTTAGAGCCTGTCTGTTACTGGCTGAAGGTTGAGCTACAGGGGTGAGTTCAGTTCCAAGCTATAGCCTCCGGGGTTCCACCTTTCTCTATTGGACCCGTGAGCCCAGTGCCCCCCTCCACCTTTTCTCAGTGATATTGCATTTCGCCCTCTTTTTCTCCTCCACCCTGGCCCTCTGTTGTGATCCTTTCTGAGTGGTCTCTGGGTCGTGGAGATGAAGTGACCTTTGATAACAGTCTCTGCATCGGTGATTTCCTCTCCTCCTCTTGCTCTGGACCCAATCTCTCCTTTCTCTTTTTCCTGGTGCCCCGCTTCCCTCAAACAGGGGCTCCATGGACAGGGGGTTTTGCTGGTGTTTCTTTGCTCTGCCCTCACGCCATACGAGGGCTGTGCCTGTCTGGTGTCCCTTAGTGACCAGCACTGGACCCCTCCTCCTTTCTCTTCGGTGACTCCTGACCTATCCACAGCTGTGACAAGAGTGTGCGCTGTGTTTCAGGGAGCTGACATCGACCTTCACCCGCCAGCCCCAGACGCCCCACACTCCGGAGAGCCTCGGCCTGAACTCTCCGCGGCCAAAGGCATCGGCTCCGGCCCCTCGGTTTTCCTGGTGTGGCCCCCAGCAGGCCAGTCGCCCCAGCTCCGGGGGACCCTCTGCCCGGGACCTGCAGGGTAAGTCAGTTCCTGAGCCGCCCACCTGCAGCCCCACCACAGCGATGGGCCCTCCTCCACTTCCCCGCCAGCCCTGAGTGTGTCCACTGGGTACACAGAAAAGGTCTGTGACTTCTCAGGGCCCAGGCCCTCCGGTTCTTCCTTCATCTTCCCAGCTTGTCAAGTAGCCAGCGGCCACCACTCATAAGAAGCCTTGGTGGACAGTAGGTTAAATGCTGGACTGCTGATTGAAAGGTCGGCAGTTCAAATCTGCCGGCTGCCTATGGGAGGAAGGTGAGGCTCTCTCCCCGCATTAAGATTTTTAGCCTGGAAGCCTTGTAGAGGGTCATCAGCGTCTGCCTTGACTTGGTGGCACTCAGTTTGGGTTTGGCCTCTGCTCGCTGGGTAGCCGGCAGAGTGAGCCCCTCACTGCGGGGGCCGGGGAATCTGCCCTCCCTGTTGTCAGACACCAAGTGTCCCGCCCGATGCTGGGCTCTGTCCCTGCCAGGGGCCCACAGACGGCTTCGTGGGATGACTGAGGGGGCTTTCCCTCAACCTGCTCGTGCACTGAAAGGGCCACTGTCCCCTCCCAGCCTCTGCCAGGCCTGTTCCCTGTCCCCACTCCCCAGCCTGGACCTTCCTGAAGGGCTTTGCTAAAGATAAAACCCCAGGGAAGTGGAACAAACATGTCACCATGTGAGCATGGCCGTGACATCTTCCCCTTCCTGAGGGCCGGGACCCCCGGCCAGCTGGGGCCCGGGAGCAGTGTGGTTCATGGATGGCGCTGCTGTCCTACCGTGCAGGCCTCACGGTGCCCACCCGGCCAGCTGCTTCCTCACGCGGCCTGGAGGAAGCCCAGCGCACAGGGCAGATTGGCCAAGCACGGGGTCTGTGCACTTCTGCTGATGACAGCAGCAGTAAATGACCCCCCACCTCCCAGGAGCAGGGCTAGCTGGCTGTGTGAGCAGAGCACTGGCCAGCCTGGGCCACCGCTCGGACAGCAGGGGGTTTCTGTGTCCTGCAAGCTCATAGACACCTGAGTGCCTGCCAGCAGCAGTCCCCTGATGACCCTCACGAGTGGCCTGCTTCCTGTGAAGACGGCCCTGGCCGGGGTGCAGGTGACCAGCCGGGGTGGGGGTGCCCCTCGGCACATGAGCGGGTGAAAGGAGGGATTGTGTGGGACAGAGGGTCTCTGTGCAAGGCCGGAGCTGGCACGTCTCTGCCTTTCTCCTCCAGGCGCCCAGTCCCTCAGGAAGTGAACAGAGCTGCTGTCACCGTCACCAGCACGTGGCCTGAGGACCGGCCAGCTTCCCGCCTTGCTGGGCCAGCGGAAGCTCCAGGTGGCGGGTGTGACGAGGCAGCCTTGTGAGGACACCAGGCAGCCCACAGGGCAGAGGCGGGCCCAGGCCACCGTTGCCCCAGATGCAGGCCCGTTCTGTCCTCGACCGTGGGAGGAGGCTGGGCAGAGCTGTCATGGCGTTTCCTTGGTCCGGGGGCTATTAAACTGGGCCATCTGTTTATCACTCTTCACACGCAGCAGAATGGGCTTCAGGTTCCACAGCCCTGGGCCTCTCCAGCCCCCAGAACTGCAAGGCCAGACCACAGAGCCCTGTCCATCTGAGAGGGACCCAAGACCAGAACCATCCATCTCTGTGAGTGGGACTTGAGCTTAGACCACAGACCACTGTTCATCTCTGTGAGGGGACCCGAGGTCAGACCACAGACCCCTTGTCCATCTCTATGAGAAAACCTGAGCTCAGACTATAGACCGTTGTCTGTGTGTGTGAGGGGGACTCTAGGGCAGATTGCACACCCTTGTCCATCTCTGTGAGGGGACTCAAGACCAGACCACACACCACTGTCCATTTCTGTGAGAAGACCTGGGCTCAGACCACAGACCACTGTCCATCTCTGAGAGGACCAGAGGTCAGACCACAGACCCCTGTCTGTCTCTGTGAAGGCCCCGTCACTCTGAGCGCCTCGAAGACCAGGAGGTAGACCAGTTGAGCACCTGCTCGCCCGCCCACAGCAGGTACTACGGATGTAAATAGCATCTCAGTAAATAATCCTGGAGGAGACTCATCCAGGACCGCCCAGGCCCCTCCGTGCCGAGGGTGACCACAGAGTCCTAGTCATAAAATAAAGAAGTTCACCTTCTGAACCAATCAGCAAAGACTGAGCGTTTGCAAGCTGTGGTCGTATCCTCCCATACAACTGAAACCTGAAATAAGTCACTGTTGTTGGGGTGGGATGTGTATGTGCACATGTGGAAAAGTGGGGGTAGAAGGTGTATTATCTTGTCTCTGGTCCCGGATCTGCCCTGTGGTGGGGGTATCTTTGTGGGCATGTGGCCCCTAAGGAGAGCAGATTGGGGGGGCGGGGACGGAAGACTGTGGGACCAGGCAGGGGGCCAGGTTTCCCAGGAGGTGACCTCAGGCCAGCAAGGGCCAGGCCCTGCTTGAGTTCTTGACAGGAGAGCTCTGACATATGAGGGGCTGGTGACCACACCAGCAGGTCTGGAGCAACAGCTTCAATTTCTGAAAACATGTGACCCTCAGTCCTTGGAGGGCATGGGCCCTGTCCTGTGGGGAGCCCCAGTCCTCAGCCACCTTCTGGACACCTGGCTTGGCCTCCAGGTATAAAAGACACAAGTGGTTCTCCGGCTTGGGGTGTCTAGTTCTCCCTTTTTCTAACTTTTTATAGTGATGGCTTAGTGGTAAGGAGTTGTGCTGCCAACACAAAGGCACTCGGTTCAAATCCACCAGCTGCTCCACGGGGGAACGATGGGCAGGTTCCTCCCAAGTGATTTATAACTTCTGAAAACCCACTAGAGGGTCAGCTGTGCGTCAGCTCTGGCTCGACAGCACGTAACAACAACATGATTTGGGTGGAAGTTTCTAGAACATACTGATGCTCTGTTCATCAATTCCTGCATTTTGATTGGTGACGGTGATAACAACACTTCCATTTTCTTCCTGGACAAATGCTGCCTTTTAATCCTGTGCAGGTCATCACTCTCGGAAGGGATTCTCCCCTGTGACTCAGCACCCTGTCCACCTGTCCCTTGTTTCACTCTCTGAATCCCACTACCATCAAAGTCCCAACTCCGGGTCATCCGACAGAACAGAACTGCCCATGAGGCGTCCGGGAATGTCCGTCTGTACAGAAGCAGCCGCCGCTCCCTCCTCTCCTGAGCACTGGAGGATTCAGACCTCCAGCTGAGTGCCTTACCCACAGCACCACCAGGGCTCCGAACTTGGGCTCAGCAGGACTCTCCGTTGGGATAGACAGGAGAGGCAGACTAATGTAATCACCAATCACCTCACAGTCAAACTTTGTAAAGGTGTAGGCTGGTTGTCAAGGAGCGTGGTGGAAAAAAATGCCTCCTATGTTCGTTCCCCCAGGAACCCCCGCCCGGCAGATTCCTCCGATGCCGCCGACTGGCACGGCCATCCCTGCCCAGGCCTGGGCAGCAGCCCCAGCCCAGAAACCTGGGGGGTGGGAGGACCGCCCCATGCAGGCCGGGGTCTCTGGGGTGGGGGTAACTGCTGCTTCCAGCAGCCTGTGGGACGAATGTCTCGTATCTCCACTCAGATGACTGTGGTCACTTAAGCGGAAAGCTAATCTCTGGAGGAGGATTAGCTGGGAGGAGGTTGGAAGTCCCTGCTGTGCTTTCTAACGCTCAGGCCTCCACTGGCCTGGGGCGGTGATCGGAGCTGGACGATGTTTATGAAAATTAATAAAATATAATTATAGAAAAAAAAGATTGAATTATGGTAAAAAAAAATATATATATAACCTAATCCGGGAGGGAAGAGTCAACCACCTCCAGCAGTGGTTGGACCTGTGACAAGCGCCACAGGCACGTCAGTGACGTGTGCACGTGGACAATGGTGAGTGACAACACGTTACCTCTGTATTTACTATGATTTCCAGAAATCACATTTTAAATAAATACCCACAAAAGCTAAAGCATTTTTCTGTAACTTCTTGTGCTTTGGGTGAAGTTTTACAGGGCAAAGTGGTTTCCAGGCAACAGTTCCTGCACGCTTGGTTTCCGACCCTGACTGTGACCCCACAAGGTTCCTGCTCCCTCCTGCATTTCTCGTTTCCGTCTGTCCTCTCCTGTCCTTCCTGCCTTCCAGCTGTCCCTGGAAAAATCATGGTCACCTTATGGACCTGCCTGTTGAGGCTGTGCCTTGAGTCACGTGGGTGGGCTCAGTTCCGGGCTTGAAGGGCAGCTGAGGGTGCTGGTGGGGGTGAGATCAGGTGCCGCTGAGTTGGCTCTGGTTGACCCTGTGCACCAGAGGACGAAAGCTGGCCATCTCCTACCTGTGGTCACAACCTCAGCTGTGCTCAGTCCCAGCCTACAGTCCCTGTGTGGACCCTCCATCTCAAGGGGCTTTGTGACGGCTCGCTCTTCCCCAAGTGTGATGTCCTTCTTCAGGTAGTGACCCCTCCTGGTAGCATGTGCAAAGTATGCGTTACCTCCACACGTCCAAGGAGCACCCTGGACTCACCAAGACATACTTCTTTTAGCAACCCATGCATATTTTCAGCACTCTGCACCAACACCACAGTTCTAACCCATCAGTTCTTCCTCAGTCTTTCTTATTCTCCAGTTTTGACAGGCACATGAAGTAATTAAAAGTACCAGGGCTTGGATCAGACTCACCTAGGGCTTTTTTGTGTGTGTGAGAAAAATTTGTAGTTAGAATTAGCCACCCGGACTCAGTTTAAATGATCCTAATTTTGTTGACAACATCCAAAGCATCATAGTCAGGGTCAAGTTGAACACAGGCCTTCTCTCCTTCAGGCCTGATCAAGATGGTGACCTTGGCCACATCAGTGTCACAGAGCTTCTTAACAGCTTGTTTGATTTGGTGCTTCTTGGCCTTGACGTTCACAATGAACACAGTGTGTTTGTTGTTTTCTTCTGCTTTCTTCATGGCTCCCTCAGTGGTCAGGGCAGATTTGATGATGGCATAGTGGTCAAGCTTGTTTCTCCTGGGGTCGCTCTTCCGGGGGTATTTGGGCTGCCTTCGGAGTCTCAGCGTCTTAGGCCGCCGGAACGTGGGTGACGTGCGGATCTTCTTTTTTTTTTGACTGTGGATGCCCTTCAGGATGCCTTCTTGGCCTTTAATGCCTTTGCTTTGGCTTCAGTTTTGGGAGGGTCAGGGGCTTCCTTCTTGGCTTTCAGTGCCATCTTTGTAGAAAAGCACCTTGGTCTTTATATTGACATCTCAGAGGTCCTCAACAGCAGGATTCTCCAGTGTAACACCTGCTTCAATTTCTTCACTGCTACCACCATAACTGATTGTCGATCCGAGTAAAATGAAATCGTTGACAACTTCAGTCTTATCTCCAATTATCATTCCGTTGACTTATTGGTCACACTGTGAGGATTTTGTTTTCCTTTATGTTGAGATATAACCCATACTTTTGTTGTTGTTGCTGTTGTTGACCATTGAGTCGGAACAGACTTATAGCTGACCCTCCAGTGGGGTTTCAGAGGCGGTTAATCACATGGGAGGAGATTGACCATCCTTCTCCTACAGAGCAGGCAATGGATTTGAACCACTTGCCTTCGAGATTGCAGCACAGCTTCTTACCTCTAGGCCATACTGGAGGCTGTAATTTTTTATCTCCTTCAATAAGGGCTTCATGCCCTCTTCATTTAATACAAGCGAGGTTGTGTCATCTGCATCACGCAGGTTGTTGATGAGTCTTCTTCCAATCCTGATGCCACGTCCTTCCTCGTATAGTTCACCTTCTCTGTATTAGCTCAGCACACAGACCGTGTGGATATGGTGAAAGGATGCAGCGCTGATGCACACCTTTACTGATTTGAAAGTATGCAGTATATTATCTTTGTTGAAACAACTGCCTCTTGGTCTGTGTGCAGGGTCTGCTCAGTGTTACCTGTAGTTTATTATGATCCACGTAGTAAATGTCTTTGCACAGTCAATTAAACACAAGTAAACATCATTCTGGTATTCCTTCAGCCAAGATCCACCTGACATCAGCAATTATGTCTCATTCCACAGCCTCATCTATATCCTGCTTAAAGTTCTGGCAGTACCTACCAATGTACTATTCCAGCTATTTTTAAATTATCTTCAGCAAGTTTTTACTTCTTGTTGTAATGTGCCATCAAGTGGCCTGTGACTCATAGCGACCCAACACACAATAGCTCTGAACACTGTCCTATCTTGAGCCAATCTCACTGTCTCCAACATACCTACCCCATTACTCTAGTTACTGTGTTGATCCCTCTCGTCCAGAGTCTTCCTCTCCTGCACTGTCCCTCCCATCCTGCCTTCGGAGCATGATGTCCTTCTCCAACGACTGGTCCCTTCTTGCCATATGCCCAAAATATATGAGATGGCACTTCAGAATCCTTGCCTTGAAGGAGCAACTTGGTTTCACCCTCTGCAAGACAGATCTAGTTGTTCTCTTGGCTGTACATGAAATATTTAACACTCTTCTCCACCATCACAACTCAATCCTTCTTCTGTCATTGGTAGATGTTGTCCAGCTCTGATGCATAGCAAAAAAACCATGGCCTGGATACAGGTGCACCTTAGTCTCTAGACTGACACTGTTGCTCTTTAGCAACTCTGGTGTATTCCCCTCCCATGAAGATTTACAGCCTTTGATGGAGGCTTTTTTTTAAATTTTATTATTTTTTTGTGTATACCGTCAAATCGGATCTGACTGGTACAGGAGGAGATTGTTCCTCCTTCTCCAGCAGAGCATCTGGTGGATTCGAACCATGCACCTCTTGGATTGCAGTGCAACTTCTTGCCACTAGGCCACCAGAGCTCACCTGATGGAGGCTTTTTATGAATCACAATTACTCAACAACCATCAGGTTGGGTTGGGTTGGGTTTTGGTTTCTAAGGGCCATAGTCTTTGGTAAAACAAGGTATTTTTAGATATCTTGATTCAGTGACTAGGGTAATGAGGGTAGGTATGTCAGAGACAATAAGGTTGGCACAGGATAGAGCAGGTTTCAGGGCTATTGTACATAGGGTTGCTATGAGTCGCAAGTGACTCAACGGCACAACACAACATCATGGGTGTCCTATTGTGGCAGCTTGCACATTGCTGGGATGCTGGAAGTTGTGCCTACGGTATTTCAAATACCAGCAGGGTCTCTCAAGTGGACAGGCTTCAACAGAGTCTTCCAGACTAAGATGAGGGAGAACAGCCTGACAAACTCCATTTGAATTGTGTTGGTGAAGAATATTGAATATAACATGGAAAGATCAAACAAAGCTGTCTTGGGAGAAATGCACCTGGAATGAACCTTAGCAGGGAGAGGGCAGTGAGACGCCGCCTCACAGGCTCTGGGCATGTCGGCAGGAGGGGTCAGTCCCTGGAATAGGACGTGATGCTTGGAAATGTAGAGTCGGCAAAAGAGAGGAAGACCCTCACGGGGATGGACTGATGGGAGCTGCAGCCACGGGCTGAATCTGAAGATGGTACAGGAGCGGGCTGGGCTTCATCCTCTAGGACACGGGGTCAGTGTGTTTTGAACTAGATGACAACAACAAAACAACAAAAACTGTTACAAGGCTCCTCAGATGAGACCTCCCAGGACAGCACAGGAGGCGTCTTGGGAGTTTCGGGGAGAGCCAGGCCCTCAGTCGCTGTGACTCGTTCTGCACTCAGCTCTCTGCTAACCACACAGCTTTCATGTCTTCTGAGAAGACCTTGTTCTCATCTGCTTCATTCATGGTAACGTTGGTACTTGACAACAGCCTGACTTCGGGCCCTTTAGAGAGTCTTATCAGCAAGCCGAGCCTGAGATCCAGTCAGACACCAGCTGTCAGCAGGTTGGGAAAGATTTGGTCCAGGTGAAAAGAGTTAAATATACAAGCAAATGAATAAGATTAATGGGGGGAGGGAGATAAAGAAAATATCAAATTCCTGAATAAAGACAAGGGCTGATCCTGCGCTTATGCTGCTTGCCTGATTTTATTCCCAGCCCTGATGGTAACAAAACTTTATTTACAAAAAACAGCCCATAGTTTGCCAATTTAACTTTTGTTTAAATTTTGCATTGAATAGCAGCATTTCTTTACATTGCTGAGTTTTGGGGTGCCAGCTGCTCTGAGAGAAGAAAAAAATGCAGTCCGCTTTATTAAGATTTGCAGCCTCAGGAACAATCTACCACATACAATTTGTGCACAGATAAAATTCAGCAGAGGAAGGAAGAGGCTTGAGGGTGAATGAGAAGAGCCACAGAGAGAATGGGGAAGTGGTGATTCATCGTAATCCATGGAATAAAAATGAAACTCTTATCCAGATAACTTAAAAAAAAATCTAGTCTCAGAAGTCCAGTTCTGCGAATTGGATTGACTTAACAGCCTGGATTTGATGAATTTTGTCCACAAAGCAAATGCCTCCTTCACACACTGTCGTCTTAGCCCTGGGTCTCGGACGTTAGAGCTCCCCTGGGCTCTCCGAGAGTCACACGGCACAGCCTCGTGGGCCACACTGATGCCTCATCACCTTTGCCCGGTGCCTGATCAGAAAACGCTGTGGTGGGCTTTGTGAAGGAATGTATCAGCCAGCCTTGGCATATAACAAACCAGACCCAAACTTAGCGGCTTAAAAAACCATGGCTTACAGTTGTGTGGAACAGCAGTGGGACTGGGCTCAGAAGCCAGGTGAAGGCTGGTGAGTGCCTGCACCACTTGGTTCTCCTCAGGAGAACATCCTCATCTTCCAGCAGGCTAGCGTGAGCTCATTCACATAGTGGTCTGCGGTTTCCAGCTTAACTAAGATCAAGCCCCAGTGCTACAAGTCTCCGTTTGCATCAAGTTTGCTGTTACCATGGTGACCAGAGCAGGTCACATGGTCAAGACCACAGTCTTGGCAGAAGAGAAAGGTGTTGGATGTGGAAGTTTCACAAATGAGGGCATTTCTACAACAGTCTGTCACATGAAGGGCTTTCTTACCCAACTTCTCTGCCTTTTAATCTTTCAAGGATATTTTCCGCTATAAAGAGGAAAGCATACCGTTTTCATTCACTTGAACCGCTATATCTGTGGGGCAGTTTTGTATAGGAATGTGGAGATTCTGTTCCCCTGGTCCCCCAAATTGCTGTGGAACACCTAGGAAGAATGCCCGACCTGGGAGGACTGCTATGGTGCAGATGGACATAGATTGACTGGATGGCTGGTTCCAGGAGGTGGTTGTGGAATTGGGGAAAAGGTCCTTGAGAGAGACCCATCCCAGGTCATTTCCTTCAGGTCTCAGTGGAAGCCTGGAACAGGATGGAGGGTGCTGGAGGAGTAAGAAGTTGAGGACAGGGATGTGGACTAGGAGGTAGAGGGGCTGGTGCTGGACAGGGATGGGCGTAGGGTAGGCACTGTAGTCAGAGTTGCAGAGAAGGGAGCTGCCTAAGTCATCTACAGAGAACAGGGTCCCTATAGAGCTAGGCAAGAGTCCAGCCTGGGTCCAGGAAAAGTCAAGGTGGCCAAGTGGATGCTGGACGGCACTGAGAGCAGAGAGGACATCCCAGAGAAGGAGCATAAGGTGAATTGATGGCATGAGCTCTAAGAGGGGAGGTGGGGCAAAACCAAGGAGCAGGGACCTTGGGGGTGCTGGGAGCAAGGCTCTGCCATGCCTTCCTCCAGGCAGGAGCTGGGGGGCGCCGGGGCCAGTCTGCACCAGCCGTGAGAGCGGTGAGCTCAATTTCCAGGAATTCTGGGAGCTGATTTTCAACACAGTCATTCCCAAAACTTAACTTACATATATGTACAAGCAAGTAAGTGATATTAAAGACTGTTGACCCGGAAGTTAAGCCTTGACTAGAAACAAAAACTCACATGCCGGTGTTGATTGCAGCTTTTCTTGCAGTGACCAAAATGTGAAAACCACTCTACCACCAAACAACAATAGTTAAGTTCAGTAAGATAGCAAACAGCAACTGTGGGGAGACTGGGACTCTCATCACTGCTGCTGGGGAATTAAAATGGTACATCTGCAATGAAGAGTAGAAGGCACCTCCTTTTGTTGTTGTTATGTGCCGTCAAGTC
>NW_006399877.1:8787082-8790308 GCF_000299155.1 Elephantulus edwardii | reverse complement strand
CATTTGATCCAGAAACCCCACTACTAGGTGTATATCCCGAAGATGTAAGAACTGCGGCAGAGATGTGCACCCATGCTCACGGCAGCTTGTTTACAACAGCTAAGAGATGCGACACCTTACGTGCTCACCAGTGGATGATCGGATACACAAAGTGCCCTGTAACAATGGAACGCTACGCAGCCACGAAGAGAAACGAAGACCCCACACCTATGTTCATCCCAGCATTATGTACAGTAATAAAGAGACGGAAATAGCCAGAGTGCCCATCAACAGGGAAATGGAAAAGCAGATTACAGCACACGCACGCACACACACACTCGCTGCTGTTGTTAAGCTCCGTCAAGTAAGCTCTGATTCATAGTAACCCCGTTATATACAACACAGGGTTGTCACCTCACCCAGTCAGGCTCCAGCCTCACAAACCCCACCGAGTGTAAGCCCCTCGTTGCAGTGACTCTGTCCAGCCTCTTGTTACGGGTCTTCGTCTCCCTCTGTGACACCCCTCCCTCTCCAAGCACAGTGTCTCCTTCCAGGGGCTGGCCCCTCCCAGTGACATGCCCAGAGTGTGTAAAGTGAAGCCTCGTAGCCTTGCCTCGAAGGAGCACCTGGGTGGTTATGCAGTGTTGAAGAATAATGAAGACTCAGAACCTGAAGGACCTTCTGCTGAGCGAATTAAGCCAATAAAGAACAAATACTGGATGAGTCCACTGTGGTAGAAAGTCATTCTTTGATGGGTATCAGCGATGGGAGAGGGGAAGAGATCATCTCTCCCAAAACTCTCCTTGCACTTGTGTCAGATCTAACTCAGAGCCGCTCCAGCAGGTTTTTGGAGACACTATAGGGTCGCTATGAGACGCAAGCGACTCGACGGCACATAACAACAACAACAAAAATCACACAGGAGGAAACTGCCCATCTTTCTCCTTCAGGGCAGCTGGTGGGTCTGACTCGCCTGAGAGGCACCATCAGCAGAGCAGCCCCGCAGGGGCTCTGCCACCAGAGCGTCCCTAGGTAGTAAACACACGTGGGGGGGGGGGTGTTGTTATCTACTGTCAAGTGCGAACTGCCTCATAGTTGACCCTCCAGTGGGTCTTCCAAGATAGTAATCCGCAAAAGAGATTGCCCATCTTTCTCCCGCAGAGCACCTGGGGGATTTGAACTGCGTATCTTTTCATTGGCAGTGCGGTTCCTTACCACTAAGCCACCAGAGCTCCCTGCTGTTTGTAAGTGCCATCCAGTCAACAGAGACTCAGTGACCTTGTGTATAACAAACAACCTTGCTGCTCCTGCACCACAACGATGCCCGTTGCAGCGAGGGTCTTCACTCCGTCACTGGCTCGCTGCTCTTCCAAGCATCATGTCTTTTTCCAGAACTGTCCCCTCTTGATAATGAGATCATATCGAAGGTCATATACAGGTTGCTGTTGTTATGAGTCAGGCATGACTCGTAGCGACCCTCTCAACACCACACCTGAGCCTTGTCCTGTCCTGTGCCATCCTCACAAGCCTGCTCCACCTGAGCCCATCCAACAGTCACTACGTCAAGCCATCTTTTCATGATCTTTCTATCTTTCGATGACCCTGCGTCTTCCCCAGCATGATGTCCTTCTCCAAGGACTGGTCCCTCCTGACAACATTTCCAAAGTATGTGAGAGCAAGTTTCACCATCCTTGCCTCTAAGGAGCTCCTTGGTTGGCCTTCCTCCATGACAGACTTGTAACTTTCAGTCTTTATTAACTCTTAAAGCCCTGAGTTAAATTAATCTCTGTCTCAACTTTCATCCAAACAGTAGACAGGGCCATAAAGTGAACAATAACACCAGGAGGGAAGGCACTCCTTAAAACCGTCAACCCCGTGAGATCGAAAGGGTGGCAGCTGCCCAAGGATGACGCTCAGAGGACAGGAAAGGAGAGGAAAGGAGGACAGAGAGGGCCTGAAAAGGAAGTAGAAAGACAGAGGGGGCCGGAAAAGGAAGTCGAAAGAATGCTGTTAGGTCGCAGGGGCTCCGACCACTGTCACAAACAGAGCCGGTGTGGGAAGCTGAGTGAGAAGTCAGCCCACTCTGTAAACTTCCACTCAGATCACAATAAAAAGTTTTAGAGAGAGAAAGGGAGCCGGCTTCCTGATGCATCCCATGTGGACGCCAGAGAACGTGATGATCAGTGAAATAAGTCAGCCACACAGCACTGACGCTGGATGACCTGGCTTGTATGAAGGGAGCAAACAGACAGACAGACCTCCAAGATACAGCCTGAGTAGTGAGGGGCAGGGCAGGGAGAGGGAAAGGGGGAAGTCGGCCCGAGGTCACAGAGTTGATGGGAAGGTGGCGGGGTGACGAGTAAAAGGCCAGAGGGAGAGATGCACAAGCTGCAGGCGAATCTGTTGTAAAATGGACAGGTAGAAACTGGACATTTTCCCCACCATCCATTTTTTCTTTAAAAAAAAATAAAAATGGAATACACTCCCAACACTCACCCCTGCTAAATATGTGTCCGTGTTCCTCTGGTTGTGCCTGGAGGGTGTTCTGTCTGTGGTATCTCTGTGGTGGAACCACAGCGAGCTGGTGGCTACTTTGTCTTCCTGTGACTTTGTCTCCAGTGACAGCACGTTGTCATGTTGTAGCTGAAGATGCTGTGGCATACGACTGCTGTCCACTCCTATAAACAACAGACCTGAAGCTCACCCAGTCCTGTGCCGTCCTCACAATCTCTGCCACACTCAACTCCATCTCTGCAGCAACTACGTCAGCCCACCTGGTCGAGGTCTTCCTCTCCTCCACCATCCCTCCACCTTCCTGAGTTTGACGTCCTCTCCAAGGAATAGCTTCTCCTAACAGCATGTCCAAAGAATGTGAGACGAAGTTGGATCATCTTTGCCTCCGAGGAGCACTCTGGCTGCACCTTCTCTAAGGTGTATCCATTTGTTCTCTCAGCGGTTCCATGGGATGTCTGACGCTCTTCTCCAATACGACAGTTCAAAGGCATCGACTCTTCTTCTGTCATCCTTAGTCATGGGCCAGCTCTCAGAGGCATAGCAAGTGACTGAAAATACGATGGCCTGAATCAGGCACCCCTTAGTCATCCAACTGATGTCACTGTCCCTCAATCATTTGGAGAGGTCTCTGACGGCAGACTTTCCAGCGCACTAAGTCTCTTTATCTCCTGACTTCTGGTGGTGGTGGTGGTGTTGTTCTATGCCGTCAAGTTGCTTGCGACTGACTCAAAGC
>NW_006399877.1:8783506-8786687 GCF_000299155.1 Elephantulus edwardii | reverse complement strand
TGATTGCAAAGACCATGGCCTGTATCAGATGCACGTTAGTCTCCAGAGACACACCATTGCTCTTCAGTACTTTAAAGAGGTCCCTAACAGCAGACTGCTGGTACCACGTGTATAATTGTGGATCCAAGTAAGATAAAATCATTGACAATTTCAATCTTTTCTCCATTTATCATTATGTAGTCTATTGGTCCAGTGGCAAGGATCTTTGCTTTCTTGACATTGAGATGCAATCTTTATCGAAGGTTTCAGTCTTTGATCTTCTGCAGCAAGGGTTTCAAGTCCTCCTGACTGGCCATCATTGAAGTTCAAGTCCATGTTGGCCATAGTCAGGGTATTTCCAAACCAAACCAAGCCCGCTGCCCTCAAGTCAATTCTGACTCACAGCTGCCCTGTAAGGCAGAGTCCAGAGCGTGCCCAAGGCTGTAACCTTTATAAAAACACAGACTGCCACATCCTTGCTGGAGAGGTTCACCCCCCTCCTTGGTTAACAGTCACACGCTTTAAATTGACTTCACTAGGTCTCACATTTGTCTTTACTTCGCAGGAACTGGTGAAGGCTATAAGCCAGAGCTGTCCCTCCCACAGGAGCTGGTTGTTAACCATTTCCCAGCAAGCATATGCCAAGGGCAGGCAAAGGGATGCAGCCCCCTCACAATCAGAGTGCTGACAGGAACCAGGTCCACGGAGGGAAGGGCTGCCTGCCCCGTGTGAGGGCAGATGCCTGACCGGAAGCCGCTGCCTGACCGGAAGCTGCTGCTTGCATCTCCTTGGCTCTCTGGTGCTGGCCCAGAGGACTAACATCATTTCACTTACAGCCTTCACCTGACAGGAAGAAGCCTGCAGCCTCTCCAGCTGGCTTTCATGATAACTTCCCTTATTCCTGGTTAACCCAGTGCTGCTGGCCCAGAGACACAGCCCCTGCTTTGGGGTGCTGCTGCTCCCACTACCAGTGCTCAGAGGTAAGGCACACTCCCCCACGGTGAGGAGGGCTTCACAGGTGCTGAACTCCTGGGACATTGTGTTCTGGTTCTGAAACCAGCCTGGCTGGACAGATGTATGGGGACACCCTCCTGACACTCCCATGTCGTCAGGAAGCCCAGGCCAGACTGACCTTCTAGGAAGAGACCAGGTAGGGGGACCCAATGGCTTATTGGGGCAGTCAGAGGCCCTGAGTCAACAGGCAGCAGTACTTGAGCCAACGGCAAAGACTAGGGCCGAGGGGTCAGCATGAGGGCAAGACGCATCACCACCCTAGGCCAAAGGCAGTGTTAGGGTCCTGGAGGAGAAGAGTGATGGGTGTTTACCATCGGCCATCTGAGAGGCCACTAGTGCTCTCTCTGCATTGACAGCAAAGGAGAGTGAAGAGAACCAAGGTCCTCGAAGACAGTTGATCCACATTCTTGACTTTATCCTCAGTCCATTCCCCCAGCCCCCAGCCTCTCACTAATCAGAACATGATGGAGGCAGTCAGATTGAATTCTTGAAGCATTCACTCTCCTCAGAGCAACACCAGGCCTCTTAGTGCATCTCGTTAGGTGCCATTGAATTGACTCTGACTCGAGGCAACCCCACGCACAACAGACAGACGCCTCGTCCGATCCCGGGCCAGCCTCACAATCCCCCTCACTGAGCCTAGGCCCAGCATCGCAGGCACTGTGTCAATCATTCCATTGAGAGTCTCTCTCTCCCCTCATCATCCACTTTTCTAAGACAAACCAGGTGAGACAAAGTCTCACCGTCCTTTCAAGAGACTCTGATTTCTTCCCGCCCCCCCCCCATAAAGAATAAGTCTTTACTGTATAAATAAAGTAGTTAATGAAGAGATTTGCTGAAGACCCTTCGGAGAAAGGGTCCGAGTGAGGCCCACTCCCGTCTTCCTGTGACCCGTGGCTGGAGACTGATGCCCAGAGCACCTGTCACTGCCCACCATTGTCTGATGGCCACTCAAAGACTGATTTTTTTATTATTACTTTTTTTTATGTGTGTACCATCAAATCAGATCTGACTGGTACAGGAGGAGATTGTCCCTCCTTCTTCAGCAGAGCATCTGGTGTTGGTGGATTTGAACCTCACATCTCTGGGATTGCAGTGCTGCTTCTTGCCACTTAGGCCACCAGAGCTCGCCAAAGATTGATTTCTTGGCAGCTGTTTCTACGGCAGCTAGTCATGGAGAAGCATGGGTGGGAAGGGTCGTTTCAGAATCAGCCACAAAGCCAGGCCTGAACCCTCGCAGGTAGTCAGGGCCTCAGGCACACAGCATTTCTAGCAATGACAGAGGGGAGATGTTCACATAGAAAATGTAGGGGGCATCACACAGCACCCAGAGATTGGGCGTTAAGGCAGCATGGCGTTCTCTCGGCTGACTGGGTCTGTAGGGTCATCTGACCAACGCCTAGAATTTCACACCTTTAGAAACAGAAGACACTGGCTCATGGGTGGCCAACCCTGAGAGTACTTCCCTCGAGGTGTGGGGTCCCCTGAACCCACCCCCAGTGCAAATGGGAACTACCATTCTGGAATTTTCCATGACTCTATCTCAGCTGACCCTCTCGTGGGGAGTTTGCACAGAAAGTGAAGAGGGAAATCCCCTGTCCTACTCCAAGCGGCAAAACTGAGATGACAGGAGCAGCTTAGCCACCGAGCATGGTGAGTGCAGCTTCCTGCCACTTGGCCACCAGAGCTCCGTCATACAAAAGATTTCTTTAAAACAACAATCTTAGCCCATCAACAAACGAATGGATAGAGAAGCTGTGGTATATTCACACAATGGAATACTACGCTACATTGAAAAACAAGGAACTCATGAAATATTATTCAAAAGGGGTGACCCTGCAGGACATTATGCTGAGTGAAATATCTCAGTCACAAAAGGACAAATACTACATGGTGCCACTGTTGTAGAATGGGACTAACATCAGGGTTGGGGTAAGACTGAGAAAAACTGGATAAATTATGTATACTGCATTAAAACAGATGAGGGAGAGAATAATTTAAAAGCGATATATGATAGGGTATTCTGATTATTACAAGAGTCCAGAATTAAGGTTTCATAGTGGAGTGTACTTGGGGCAGTGGGAGGGGTGCAGGGGGATTGTATAACAAAGAAGGAATTTTTCTTTTGCTTTTCTTTTTTTTCCTATAATTATATTTTATTAATTTTCATAAACATTTACAGAGATTT
>NW_006399877.1:8770486-8782940 GCF_000299155.1 Elephantulus edwardii | reverse complement strand
TGAATGAATGGAAATCCAAAATCTCTGTAAATGTTCATTAAAATTAAAATTTAAAAAAAAACAATCTTAGTTGCTTAGAGAGTTTGCTACTAAAGTTTTCTAACATTCCATCTTCCTTTAAAGCCCACCAGGAGATACCAGAAATGGATCCTGATAGAAAGGGAGGAAAATGTGAAACAGACTTTCAAATTCCTATTTAAGAATCTAAATTCCTTCCACCAGTTGCTCTGCTGGAGAAGGAAGGGCAATCTCCTCCTGTACCAGTCAGATCCAATTTGACAATACACACACACACACACACACACACAATAATAAAAGAAAAATAAATAAAGGTAAAAGAATCTAAATTCTTAATGAATCCAAATTTACTGGATCCATAGATGCTGGAGTTGCAAGACAATGGTCCTGTGTTATTCTTCAGACCTTGAATTGACATGAGGCCCTGAATAACCTTTAAATGAAGGAGCAGTTAGGTTCAGAGTAAAGATTTCCTCCTTGAATATTCTTTTCAAAATAACTATCTAAATAAGAGTAAAGAGAAACCAGGATTTTATACTTGACCTTCGGCAAAAGGCCAAGAAGCGATTGACAAGCACTATTTTAAAATACAGATGAGAAGACTGGGAGTGGCAGGAAGTTTTCGTTAACAAGAGTGAATCAACCAGAAGCGAGATGACGAGAAGGGTGGCATGGTGCGAAAGGATTTCTTCAAGCTCCTACGCCCAGAACCGATGCGTGAGAAAGAGCTTTGTTGTATAAATTTTCACTAAAACAAAATATAATCAATTTCTTTTTTTAAAATCACCTTAACCATCACAAGAGTCCACAATTAAGGTTGCATAGTGGAATGTACTTGGGGCGGTGGGAGGGGTGTGGGGGGATTGTGTACCAGGGAAGAAGTGTTTCTTTTACTTTTGAAAGAGAGGAGTGAACTGGGGGGGTTGGGGGGAGGGCTAAGTGGGGAGAGAAGGGCAGCAATGAATGAATGGAAATCCAAAATCTCTGTAAATGCTCATTAAAATTATTTTTAAAAATATTTAAAAATTTTTTAAAAAAGAAAAAAAATCACCTTAACCATCAACAAATGCATGGCTAGAGAAGCTGTGATATATTCACACAACGAAATCTCATGGAACACTGAAAAACAAGGAACTCATGAAATATTACACAGAATGGGTGACCCTGGAGGGTATTATGCCTGACTGAAATATCTCAGTCACAAAAGGACAAATACTATATAATGCCACTGTTATAAAACAGGACTGACATGGGGATTGGGAAAGAACTAAGAAAAGAGGGTATAAATAATGTACACTGCATTGAAACTGATGAGAGAAAGAACTGTTTATATGTGCATAGGGATTTGAGTCTTAGAAGGTCCCATTTATCTATTTTATCCTCTTCTGGGTATAGGTTTTTCAGGTTGTTTACGTTGTGGATTAGGACCTCTAGATAGATTTCTTCCAAGCTTTTCTTTAATGAGGTTTATTGTCCTTGGTTTTAATCCTAGGCCCATGATCCACTCTGAGTTGATTTTTGTGTATGGAGTGAGGTATGGATCTTGCTTGAGTCTTCTGCAGGTAGTTGTCCGATTTTGCCAACACCATTTGTTAAAAAGGCTGTCATTTCCCCACTTAATTGTTTTCATCTGCTTGTCAAAAATCAGTTGACAGTAGGTAGATGGGCTGATTTCCAGATTCTCAATTCTATTCCATTGATCTATGTGTCTGTGATTGTACCAGTACCATTGCTGTCTTGACCACCACGGCCATATAGTAGGATTTGAAATCAGGGAGTGAGATGCCTCCTCCTACCTTTTCTCTATTTTTAAGGAGTGCTTTGCTTATTTGGGTTCTCTTTCCATTCCAAATCAAACTGGAGATTGCCTTTTCCATCTCGTTGAAGAAGAAAAGAACCGTTTAAAAGGAATATATGATTAGGTATTGTTTGCACATCATGCTGGGTAGAGTAGAGGGACAGCACAGGAGGGGAAGACACTCTATGAGGTGGATTGATTCAGTGACTGGGGTAATCCGGATGGGTGTGTCAGAGGCAGTGTGATTGGCACAGGATAGAGCAGGGTTTAGGGCTGTTGTACATAGGGTCGCTATGAATCGCAAAGGACTCAACGGCACATAACAACAACAACAATTGTTTGCATGACAACAGTCCAGTGTAAGAGCTGCATAGCAAAGTGGACTGGGGAGAGGGGAGAAAATTGTGCAACAATGAAAGAATTTTTTTTTTCAAAGAGAAAAGTGAACTGAGGGGAGGAGGGAGGAAAATGTGCAACAATGAATGACTGGAAATCCAAGTTCTCTCTAAACTTTTGTTAAAATCTCAAAATTAATTTTTTTAAATCACCTTTAATTTCTAGAACTCTGATCCTCAATTTTTTCACTGTGTGAACGTCCCCTCCTACTCCCACACACATACTTGCTCCAGGCTCCCAGGGAATGTGGTCAGAACGGCCCACAGCCCAGTCCCTCAGCCTCAGTTCTGTCCTTACAGGGCCACTGACATTTCCTCAGTCCCTCTGAATTTTCAGCAACAAACATTTTCTTCTTGTTTTTTAAATAAATCACTTTCACACTTATTATAACTAATGGTTAAGACCCATCACCACTAGTTACCGCTGAATGGATTCCAAGTTATGGCAACCCACTGTGTGTCAGAATAGCACTGACACGCCTCTTCCTCCAAGTTCAAGATCAGCCCATCTTTCACTTTCGTGTGGTCATGTTTCCACCTCCGTTTTTATTTCTGAATGATGTGGACCCCCTCTGTGCCTTGTGTAAAGGCAAACCAAGTCGTTTTCTAGGGACCCTGTAGCAAAAATACCATATGTGGGTGGCTGTAAAGAATAAAAACATCTATTATCACAGAAGGCAGCATGTCAATACCAGAGGCCAATGCTTCTCCACCTCTTTCAGGCTCTCGTAGCTGCCAGCCGTCGTCGGCATTCCTGGGTGTGCACCCACCTTCATCATCGCTTTTCCAGGGGTGGATCTGTTTTCTGTGTTTACACTGATCTTTACAAAACACCACCTAGCAGGGATTAGGGTTAAGACCCAACCTATTCCAATATCCCAAACCGCAGAGAAGGGCAGTATGCTTGGGGAAAAGAGGAGGATTCTCAGTGAGATGGACTGACATTCTGACTGCCACAGCGAGGTTGCACACAGCAGAGACGCAGAGGATGACTCGGGATTAGGGAAGGCTTCATTCTGCTGTAGTTAGGTAGAGTTGTGTTAATATAACTCCTAGGAGCCTTACAAACAACAAATCCATACCTTGCTCTGTGCTACACCATCAGCACAATCCCCACCACGGTCAAGCCTGCTTTTGCAGCCGCTAGAAGACTCACATTCATTCTATCACATTAGGCTAGAACTGATTTGACAGGCACCTGACTTCTCCAGTACGATCTCATGAACATAACACAAAATCTCTAATTCCAATCAGTCTTCTTCACAGATACAGGTATCAGGACTTAATATGTATTGGGGGGTTGTTGATGTTGTTAGATGTTGTCCAGAAAGACACATAGTGACCTTATGAACAACAGATCTGAATCCTGTTCTGTCCTGTGTCATCCGCACATTTTCTGACACACTCGAGCACATTGGTGCAGTCACTGTGTCAATCCACCTGGTTGAGGGACTTCCTCTCCTTCACCATCCCTTACCTTTCCAGCTATGATGTCCCTTTCTAGGGAATAATGTTTCCTAGAAACATCCAAAGTGTACAAGACAGAGCTTTATCATCTTTACATCCAAGGAGCACTCTGGCCGCACCTTCTCCAAGACAGATCTGTTTGTTCTTTCGGTTGTCCATGGGCTGCTCAGTACTCTTCTCCAACACCACAGCTCATTGGCATCGATTCTTCTGTCATCCTTAGTCATTGTCCAGCTCTTAGATGCATAGCAAGTGATTGGAAAGATCATGGCCTGAATCAGGTGCACCTTAGTCCTTATACTGGCATAATTAGCCTAAATAATTTGAAGAATTCCCTGACTACACACTTTCCCAGTGCAATACTTCTCCTGATCTCCCGGCTGTTGATACCAAGTATATTGAGTGTGGATTCAAGTAAGATAAAGTTGTTGATAGTTTCAATTTTTTTTTTTACCCATCATAATGTTGCCTATTGGTCCAGTGGCAAAAATTTTTGTTTTCTTGATGATAGCTCTGGTGGCCAACTGGTAAGATGCTGTACTGCAATCCCAAAGACATCCAGTTCAAATCAAAGTCCGAGACAACTGGATGGTTGGTTGGTTGGTGGGTTGCTTGGTTGCTTGGTTGGTCAATCAGTCAATTGGTCGGTTGGTTGATCAGTTGATTGGTTGTCTGGTTAGTTGGTTGGTTGGTTGGTTGGTTGGTTGGTTGGTTGTTTGATTGATTGATTGTTCAGTTGGTTGGTTGAATGGTAAATGGGTTGGTCCATTGGTTGATTGGTTGGTTGTTGGTGGGTTGATTGGTTGATTTGTTGGTGGGTTGGTTGGTTGGTTGGTTGGTTGATTGGTTGGTTGGTCAGTCGGTCAGTCAGTCAATTGGTTGGTTGGTTGGTTGGTTGGTTGATTTGTCAGTGGGTTGGTTGGATGGTTGGTTGGTTGGTTGGTTGGTCGGTCAATTGATTGATTGGTTGGTTGGTTGGTTGCTTTCTTGCTTGGTTGGTTCGTTAGTTAGAGGACTAATTTTCTCATCCGTGCAGGATGACATGGCTCCCCTCACCTTGCTGGGAGCTTCCTTGTTTAGGGAAGTTGGTATGGAGTCTCCGTCTCCCGAAGGAGATCCAGCTGAGTGAGCTGGGGTGGGGCTGGCACCACACTCTGGAGATGTCTGTCCCAGAGGCTGCCTCAAGCCTTCATTCCTGCCATTGTCCACAGCTCGATGCCTCTCAGGTAGGCAGGTTTGGCCCCTTCCACTGCCTGTGACCACTGGCTGGAAAGTATGTGTCTGGTGCTTCCACAGGATGTGCTCCCTGGTCTCTGGTTGGGTGTAGCTCCTCAGGAGGTCTTTTCTGTCCACCCTGGCCCTGGCTTCTCTGATGCTGTCAATGTCCTTGTCCTGGAGTGCACCCTATGTGATCCAAGTTGGTGGATCCCGAGGGGTTGGGAGGGGCTGTCCTGGGGCTGTTTCTGCGGTGTCCTGCTGGGGCCTGACACATATTGGAATGTTAGTGTACATATGAGTCAGTTAGGAGCCCTGGCCATGTAGCACTTTAAGCATTGAACTGCTGATCAAAAGATCAGTGGCTCAAATCTCCCAGCTGCTCTTCAGAAGAAAAGGGAGGCAGTCTGTTTCCATAAAGATTTGCAGCCTTGGAAAACCCATGGGGCTCTTCTAATTCGAGCTGCAGGATTACTCTTGAGTTATAACTGGGTTGGTGACAGTGGGTTTGGTGTCATTTTTATTAGTCACCTGGGCAAGACATTTCCTGCAAGCCCAGGTGAGCCCAGGCTGCCCCTCCACACCTGGAGGACCAGACTTTTTGTCCTCAAGTAGAACTCTGATCCTCACCTGCAGTCACTCCTGGCTGCAGCTTCCAGTTTGCCCACCTGACGAGCTACCAGCTTCCCCAGGCAAAGCCCCATCATATCCTTGTTCTTTTAACAGCTTCATTAACACACAACCGACATTCAAAAAGACATATGTTTTTATAAATTTTGACAAATCTACATGCCCAGGAAACCACCACCACAATGTAGTCAATGGCATGGTCATCGCTCCCATCTTCCCTGAGCCCTGGGGGACCTCTCCCTCACCTCTCTTCACTCATGTCTTGGTCACCAATCTTTTGTCTTTTTATAGATTAGCTTTGATTTTTCTAAAATTAAGCACACTCAAATACATCCATAAGCATATACATTTCTAATGTAAACGTATGTGTAATATTCTTTGGGTATTTTTCCCCACTCAGCATAATTATTTTGAGTTTTATGTTATGGTATGTATCAAGAGTTTATTCCTTTAAATAACTGATGTCCATTGTATGGCAAAGATATATTTTGGTACTATAAATAAAGCTGGGATGACTAGCTATATACTAGTCTTTAAATGGACAATTTCCGTAAATACACAAGATAGGAATGGGTATGTCAAGTAATAAATATAAGTTTAACTTTCTAAGAAACTGCCAAACTCTTCCTAAAGTGGTTACAGTAGTTTATAGTTTACCTCTGCCTAGTTGAGAGTCTTCCTCTCCTTTGCTGACCCTCTACCTTTCCAAGCGTGGTGTCCTGGAAGGACATGATGTCCTTGGACATGATTGGAAAGGTGAAGGGATGGTGAAGAATACCCTTAACCAAGAGCATTGACACAGTGACTGCAGCAATTGAGTGTGTCAGAGGTGATGAGGGTGGCACGGCACAGGGTTCAGACCTGTTGTCCATAGGGTCACTGTCAGTAGTATTTGGTGGCACTTAACAACAACAATCATAGCTGCTGCTTCCTGTTCCCCGGCCACCACCTATCAGTCTATCTTAGGTGGTGGCTTACACGTTGCTGCCATGCTGAAAGTTATGCCACCAATATTTGAAATACCACAGAGTCATCCATGTGGATCCTTTGCAGTGGACCTTCTAGTCTAAGGCTGGGAAGAAGGACATGGTGAGCCACTTCTTTCTTTTAAAAAAAGTGACCAGTGGAAATTTTATGAACATCAGCAAAGCCTTGTCCAGTGTAGCACTGACAGGTGAGCCCCTCTCATCAGAAGGCACCAAGATATGACTGGAGAATGGCGTTTTGTTGATGTTGAATTTTACCTAAACAATGTGGAAGGTATGATGCTTTTAGGACCTTCAATTGTGACTATGGCATGATTCAAATTGAAAAGAAACAGCTGCAAACGTGGACTAACAATGCTGGAGAAGAGCATTGAACATACCATGGACTGCCAAGAGAACAAACAGGTCTGTCCTGGAGAGGGTGAAAGCAGGCTGCTCCTTGGAGGCAAGGATTCTAAAGTTCCATCATACATCCTTTGGGTGTGTTACCAGGAGGGACCAGTCCTTTGAGAGGGAGACATCATGCTGGGAAGGGTGGAGGGACAGAGCAGAAGAGGAAGACCCTGGATGAGCTGGATTGACACAGTGACTGGGGTAATGGAAGTAGGGTGTCAGAGACAGTGAGATTGGCTCAGGATAGGAAGGGTTCAGAGCTATTGTGCATAGGGTTGCTATGAGTCCCTGGCAACTCAAGGGCACATCACAACAAGGAAAATTGGAAGTTGTCACCCCAGCAGCAGTAGCAAAGTTTGACAGGCCAGCAAACAACAAAATACTGGAGAGGTTGTGGAGGGACTGGAACGCTTATTGACTGCTGGTGGGAAGGGTAAGTGGAAAACACCTGGCGCTTTCTCAAAAAGTTGGAAATGTGTATACTGCACTGAAACAGATAAGGGACTGAATAATTTAAAAGCGATGTATGATCGGGTCTTATGGTTATCACAAGAGTCCACAGTTAAGGTTTCATAGTGGAATGTACTTGGGGCGGCGGGAGGGGTGCAGGGGGATTGTGTACCAGGGAGGGAGTGTTTCTTTTCATTTTGAAAGAGAGGAGCGAACTGGGGGTGGGGTGGGGGGAGAGGGCTTGGTGGGTAGAGAAGTGCAGCAATGAATTAATGGAAATCCAAGTTCTCTGTAAATGTTCATTAAAATTATTTAAAAAAAAGTTGGAAATAGACATACCATTTGAACTACCAATTCCACTACTGGGAATATACCCTAAAGAAACCAGAGACACAGCTCAAACAGATGTATACACACCCATGTTTATTGCTGCGTTGTTCACAATAGCAAAGAGATGGAAACAACCCAGGTGCCCATCAACAAATGAATGGATAGAAAAACTAGGGTACATTCACACAATGGAATATTACAAAGCATTGAAAAACAATGAACTCGTAAAACATTACACAACCTGGGGGAGCCTGGAGGACATTATGCTTAATGAAATATTTTAGTCACAAAAGGGCAAATACTGCATATACCATTGTTATAAAGTAGGACAGACCGGGGTGGGGGGGTTGGAAAGGGGTTTGGAAAAGAATGGATAGATAATGAACACTGCATTAGATCAGATGAGGGGAAGAACTGCCAAAAAAGGAATAGATGATTAGGTATTATATGCATAACAACAATCTGGAACAAGGGGTGAATAGAAGGAAGATCTGGAGGAGGGGGAGTTAGGGAAAAGGAAAATATGCAATAATGGAAAAATGAAAACATTTTATGGGGGTTTTTCAAATGGAAATTTATAAAAAATGAATTGGAACTCATAAAGATCATATTGCACTGGGAAAATCAACTGTAAAAGTGTTTAAGAGCAAAGATGTCACTTTGAAGACTAGGGTGCACCTGACCCATGGCATGATACTTTCCTTTGTCTCATATGCGTGTGAAAGCTGGACAAGGTACCAGGGAGGCCAAAGAAGAATTGACGCTTTTTGGATTCTGATGTGGACAAAGATTGCAGAATATGATCTCCCAGAAGAACCAACACAACTGTCTCGGAAATGTGGCTGAATGCTCCTTAGAAAGGAAGATGGGCAGACTTCGTCTCATATCCCATGGGTATGTGGTCAGGAGGAACTATTCCCAGAGAGGGACAGCATGCTTGGTCAAGCAGAGGGTCAGCTGAAAAGAGGGAGCTCTTAATGAGATACACTCATACAGGAGACACAGCTGTGGCTTGAGCCCCAGAGATTGTGAGGATAGTGGAGGACTGGGCAGCATTTGGATCCTGGCCGCTCATAAAGGTCCACACGCTAGACATTTGTGAGCTGAAATGCACTGGCATTGGTCATTCAAGCACTGGGCACTAGGTCAAGATGGTCTGACACAGTGACTGTAACAGAGGCTCCAGCCACAATCTTGCCATTTTGTTTGGCAGAGCCATCGAAACGCAGCCAGCAAGGAGGCTCAGAGCAGAACAGGCTAAGTCCTTTCTGGGCCTGGAGATGTTCCCCTAACGGTGCTCCCCTATCCCAAGGATCAAGACAGGCCCCTGCTCCTGGAATTCATGTGGCCAGTATGCTACTGCCCTCTCACCCAGGTTCCGGGAGACCTAGGCAGCAGCCTTCCTCCCACCCCCAGCCTCTCTCCTCCTCCCCCCAGCTGTCCTCCTCCCACCCCCAGCAGCCCTCCTCCCCCTTACCCTCTCCCTCATCCTTCCGCTCTCCCTCCCTCCTCTCCTCCCTCACTTCCTTCCCCTTTCTTCTCTCTCTCTGTCTTTCTCTCTCCTCTTCCTCTTTCCATCCTCCTTTCCCTCTCCCTCCCTCTCCCCCTCTCCCTCTCTCACCCCCTCTTTATTTCCCGTGAAGATCTCCATTCCTCACCCTCCGTGAGCGCCACCTTTTCACCTTCTCTGTAAACTCATTTCTTTTTGTCCTTGTTTACTCCTGGGGTCTTCCCAGGTGGTCTCTGGGTACACAGCAGCCTTTTCTCTGTCTCCATGGAAAGCTTCCCCACATTGTGCGCTTCTTAGTCTCCTGACCCTGCGGACTTCTGCAAATGTTGGCCAGGCCCCCATAGACAGTTCTCAGATGTCACTTCTCCAGATTCTCCGAGACCTCAGACCTCCATAAGGAATCAGCTCTGTGAGGAAGAGGTGGTGCCCTCTGGGAAAACCATCCTCAACTTCAATGAGAGTCCCATATCCTTCACTGTCCTCAGGCCTGGACAGTGGTGGCCAGAGAGGACTGCCCTGCCGTCTACCTAGCTGAGAGGGCGGGCTGTTTGTGGGGATCATGAAGGAGACAGGTAATAGAAGAGACTTTCTTTGGCCACTGGGCAATGAGAACCACTAGTGGAAAGTTATCAGCTGGTGTAACCAAGCTGTGCAGACAGACAGACCTTCTCCCTTCCAGGATCTGCCATAACCCATCACCAAAAACTCAGTGGCTTAAAACTGCGCACCATTAGGACCTCACATTCTGTAGGTCAGGCTGGCTCTGCTTCCTCTCCATCTGGGTTTAGATTGTCGTTAACACCATTGAATCCTCTGTGACCCGTAACAACCCCACAAACAACAGATCAGAACCTTGCCCCAGCCTGTGCTGTCCTCACGACCTCCAACGCCCTCGGGGAGGCTGCTGTGTCATCACTAGGTCAGTCCAGCCTGTGAAGGGCTCCCTCTCCTTCGCTGACCCTCCACTTTCCCCGGCAGGATGTCTTTTTCCAAGGTCCCTCCTGGCATCACACAAAACTTTTTTCACACACCCCCCAAATTGGTTTGCTTACAAAGTTTGTATACATTGTGTTTCACACTATTCTTCATTCACATTGTGTTTCATACAATTATTCTCATGCATTGTTGTTGTTGTTGTTGTTTAATGCCGTCGAGTCGTAGACGACTCATAGCGACCCTATGAACGAACAGCCTGAGCACTGTTCGTACATTATGTTTTTAAAAATTAATCACCATTTAACCTTGTCCATCATTACCCTGTCTTTTTGCCTGGGTCCTTCTCATTTCCTGCCCCCTCTCCACACCCCAAACTGTGCAGCCCTGTGGTTTCACCCCGACCTAGCCTCACACCTCCCCACCTTGAGTTCCCATACATGTTTTACTAGTTATCCTTTTATTTTTACAATAGTGGTTTTATGTAGTATTTGTCCTTACACAAATACCGTGATAATCCACCCAGCATAATGCTATCCAGCCTCTCCTGTTACGTAGTATTTTTCTAATTTGTTGCTCCTGCAACAATGGAGCTGCATAGCATTCCATTGTGTGAATGTACCAAAATGTCTCAATCTATTCAGTTGTGGTTGGATATTTGGGCTGTTTCCACGTTCTTGCGATGGTGAATAATTCTGCTATGAACATTGATGTACAACTCTCTCTCTGTTAGTGTCTCTGTTCTAATTTCCTTGGGGTATATGCCTAGCAGTGGAATAGCTGGTCTTACAGTTTCTATGTTCAATTTTTTGAGGAAACATCAGTCTTCCAGAGTGGTTGCACCATTTTACAATCCCACCAACAGTGTATGAAGAGTTTCCACCTCTCCAGATCCTCTGCAACATTTATTGCTTGCTGCCCTACTAAACTTTGCCACTGCTTCAGGGGTGACAACCTCTTCAACAAATGGTGCTGGAAAAATTGGGCTGTTACCTGCAGAAAGCTGAAACAGGATCCACATCTCACACTGCACACAAAAATCAGCAGAAGGTGCATCAGAGACCTGAGAGTAAAATCAGCTGAAGGTGGATCGGAGACGTGGCAGTAAAGCCCAAGACCGTAAAGTTCATAAGAGACAAAATGGACCAAGCTTAGAAGGTTTAGCCTATGGTTTAAAAAGACTGACAAATACAGACAGAAATGCACAATCTGGAGAGGCTAAAATTGATGAATGGGACTTTTTAAAAATTAAATATCTGTGATTATCAAAAACTGTTTTTTAATTATTGTGTGTGTGTGTGTGTGTGTGTGTGTGTGTGTACCGTCAAGTTGGATCTGACTGATAAAGGAGGAGATTGCCCCTCCTTCTCCAACAGAGCATCTGGTGGATTTGAATCACTTACCCCTGGAATCATAAAAAAACTTTTTGCAATAGGATTGAAAGTAAGCCTACTGACTGGGAGAAAACATTTGGCAATACCGTCTCAGACAAGAGTTTCATAACAAAAGCTTACAGAATCCCCCTGGACCTCCACAAGAAAAAGACTGATAACCAAATTACAAAATGGGCAAAAGACATGTAAAGACTTTTCACAGAGGAAGACATTCAGGTAGCCAACAGACACGTGAAGAAATGCTCAAAATCTCTGGTAATAAGAGAGATGCAGATCAAAGTCACAATGAGATGCCGTCTCACACACACCTTTCGTGATTTTAAACCAGGTTCTTCAAGGCCAAAATCAAGGTGGGGCCAAGTGGGAGACACAGCAAGAAACCCCGTTCAGGTTCACTGGATGCTCTGGTGGCATCCAGGCCCTGAAGTGAGGTCTCCTTCCGCCCCTGCCCTCCTGCTGGGATCACCATTGTTGTTATGTGCCATCAAGTCATTTGCGACTTATAGCGACCCTATGTACAAGAGCCCTAAACACCGTTCTATCCTGTGCCAACCTCGCTGTCTCAAATGCTCTCATTCCCACCACTCCACTCACAGAATCGGTCCATCTCATCAAGGGTCTTCCTCCCCTTCGCTGCCCCTCCACTCTGCCAAACATGATGTCCCTCTCCAAGGACCAGCCCCTCCTTGCAACATGCCCAAAATATGTCAGACGAAGCTTCAAATCCTTGACTCCAAGGAGCATTCTGGCTTCAACCTCTCCAGGACAAACCTGTTTGTTCTCCCAGCAGTCTGTGGTATGTTCAACACTCTTCTCCAGCACCACAGATCAAAGGCATCAATTCTCTATCATCCCTATTCACTGTCCAACTCTCTGATGCATAGCACGTAGTTGCGAAGACTATAGCCTGGATCAGGTGCACCTTAGTCTCCAGT
>NW_006399877.1:8765950-8770386 GCF_000299155.1 Elephantulus edwardii | reverse complement strand
AACATTTTTGGATAATTTTCAGCAGATTCTTGCTGGCATGTGATGTTGATGATATTGTTGTTCTATAATTTCTGCACTCTGTTGGGTCACCTTTCTTTGGAATGGGAACAAATATCGATCTTTTCCAGTCAGTCGGCCAGCTGGCTGTCCTCCAGATTTCTTGGCACAGCTTAGCACATCCAGGGCAGCGTCTGTTTGTTGAAATATGTCAATCTGGGATCACCATAGCTTAAGGAAATTTAAGTCTTATCTTTGTAACATCTCTGACTAAACTCTTTCGATTCCAGCTGTAGGAAGTTTTCATTTGAAGGGCTTTGGTGACAATCTGGGCCACCTGGGAAAATTGGGATAAAAGCCAGTTAGTTGCCTTCTAGAATTCTGCAAAGCTGCTTCTGCCACATACGGTGCAGAAGTGAGGTGGGTAAGTACTGTCCCAGGCTCCTGGGACATCAGTGGAGACCCTGGGCTCAGATTCCAGCCCTGTCTAGACCCTTATTCCTTTGTTTTTATACAGAGGGGATACGCTGCAGGGACTTTGACATTTCCCTGTTCTATATGGGGCTGCTGCACCTTCCAAAGACCCCAAATCAGGGTAGACAAGAGCACCTCTCTCCCCATGCCAACATGAAACCCCAGCTGAGCTGGCTCAGGTCGAAGGCCCATCCTTGGGCCTAAGCACCCCGGGGGCCAGTGGGAGGCAGAGGCAGGGGCTGGCTGGCCCGGGGAGAGACCACCCTTTGTCCAGGCTTCACTGCAACCCCACATAACAGTGGATCTCTCTTTTCTGGAGCTGAGTTTCTTCCTCTGTAAAATAGGAATAGTAATCACCTGTGCCTGGCACAGGGAGAGGAGGCCTGGTAGTGTGGAAGGTTGAACACTGAGCTGTTGACCAAGAGGTCAGTGGTTCGAACTCACTGGCTGCTCCTTTGGAGAAATGTGGGACTCTGTTAAGACTGACAGCCTTGGAAGCGCTATGGGGTAGCTCTGCTCTGTCCTGCAGGGTCACTCTGGGTCAGAAGCTATCTGAGGGCAGTGGGGTTTGACTTCAGGGAAGTAGAGAGGAAGGTGTGGGCAGCAACAGTGTGTGCACCTGGGGAGGGAACTGCTGCCCTCTGCCATGCCAGTCCCTCTGTTATTCCAGCCCACCCTACCCCCGGCTCTGGGCAACTCGTCTGTGTAGCTGTGTCACAGATGGACAGACAGACAGCTGGCAGGCAACAGGGAGAGCAGGAACAGCCCAGAATGCACCTGGCCAGGCTCGATCCATGAAAAGGGGACCATTCAAGGATGACTTGGACTGCAGCCGGTGACGAGAGGCAGGGAGGCCTGTTGCCCGCCCCCTTTCTGGAGAGCCGTTGGCGTGGGGCTGCCAGGCAGGGAGGGAGGCGCCCAGGAGGAAAGACTGAGCTAGTGTTTGAGGCCCGAGGACTGAAAGGAGGCTGTGTGTGCACGCACCAGTGGGTGTGAGTCATGGTGGCCTGGGGGCCGGTCGCTGGGCACCCTGTTCAGACCAGGGCGGCAACGGCCATGTGTGAAGGTGTGAAGGTGTGTGGGGTGAATGCGTGTGTTGGGGGATGTTCTGTAAACTTGTCAGCACCCCACCCCCAGCTCCCCCAGGAGTCCACCCTGGCACCCCTGAACACAGCTGCAGCTGCTCCTCCTGCTGCGGGCACCCTCTCCAGGTGGGCATGTGGGGTCCCCAAGCCCCTCCTGGGTATGCGAGCCCCCTTCCCTGTACTGTCTGTGCTGGGAGGTGTCCATGTGGTGACACAGGACAGGAAGGGGACAGGCCAGCACCCCAAGGAGAATGACGCTGAGAGATGGAGCAGCTAGTCCAGAGGGCCGGTGCGGGGAGGGGCTCAGGAGATGACATTCGAGGTGGCTCTTGTCAGGTGGACGGGGTCCACTGATGGGGGAGGGGTGGGCATTTTGAATGGAGGGAGCTTGAGGTCTTGGGGCATCAGAGATGGCCACCACTGGGGGCTGATGAGCAGGACTGGGGCCCTGGACAGTGCCTTCAAGCTCCCTGAGAAGCGTCATCACAGACCAGGGAGGCTCAAAAGACACCACGCAGGGACAGTACGTGCCAGTCCGTCCCAAGCCCGCTCCCAGGGCTGACCGGTAGGAGCGCACGGGCTGGCTACAAGAGGCCCTCCCACCTGGGAGAGACCATGTGTGGGCGTGCCTGTGTGTGTGAGCGCGTGTCCGTGTGTGTGCATGTCCCTGTGTGTGTGAAAGCATGTGTGTAAGAGTGTGTGTGTGTGTGAGAATATGTGTGTGAGAATGTATCTCTGTGTGTGAGTGTGTCTGCATGTGTGCATGTCCCTGTGTGTGTGTGAGAGCGTGTCTGTGTGTGTGAGAGCGTGTCTGTGTATGTGAGAGTGTCTTTGTGTGAGAGTGTCTGTGTGAGCGTGTCTGCGTGTGAGTGTGTCTGTGTGTATGTATGTCCCTTGTCATGTACTGTGTGTGCAAATGTGTGTCTGTGTGTGTGCACTCCTGCCTCTGTATGTGAGTACGCACAACCGTGTGTGTGTCTATGTTTACACATCCTGTGTGTCTGTGTATATATGCATGTCACTAGGTGAGTGTGTAAATGTGCCTCTGTGTGTATGCATCCCTTGGGGGGGGGAGTGAGAGTGTGTGTGAACGTGTCTGACTGTGTGTATGCCTGCCACGTGTGTGTGAATGTGTCTGACTGTGTATGCCTGCCACATGTGTGAGAATGGGTGTGAACGTGCCTGAGTGTGTGTATGTCTGCCGCGCGTGTCTGTGTCTGTGTTTACACATCGTGTGTGTCTGTGTATATGTGCATGTCCCTAGGTGGGTGTGTAAACGTACCTCTGTGTGTATGCACATCTCTCTGTTTGTGGGGGAGAGCTCGAGTGTGTGTGAACGTGCCTGAGTATGTGTATGTCTGCCGTGCGTGTGTGTGTGCCCGCCCTCCCACACTCCTGCCTCGCAGGACGTGTCTGTTGCCGAGCTGGCCTGTGTCCAGCCGAGCGCTGTGAACTGCTCGGTGGCTCCTTCCAGACCTGTGGGCCGGCTTGGCCTGACTCTCAGAGGGACCAGCAGCCTGTTCCCTGGGCTCTGAATTTCAGCTTCTCTCTCTAACTGCCTGGCTCCCCCACAGCTCCCACACCCACAAAACCATGAGTGGCCTTGGCTGCCCCCAGGTCAGCCAGTCCCGCCCCCAGCCCCACCCAGCACAGGAAGGGGCCAGAGAGCTGGCCAGGCCCAGAGGGCACCATGTCTGCCTGCCGCTGGCCAACCTGAGGACTCCTCCCACACTGGAGGGAAGACTCTGCCAAGAAGTCTGTGCCGTCCCCCATCATCCAGTCACCATGCTGCATGCTGTCCTTCCAGGATGCTGAATCTTTGGGATTTGTTTTGGAGGATGATCTGGGGGCCCAGGGGACATCTTCTCGGCTATTCTGAGTGGACCTCCAGCCCGGGCTCTCTTCCTGCGTCTGTCTGCTAACATCAGCATCGTCTGAGCTGCCCCCTTGGTGCTGTGAAGATACTAAGCCCAGGCCCCAGCCACAGAAGAGGACACATGACCTGGGCCTGGCCAGTCGCAATGCCCAGTCTCCTTAGCCATGGTCATCGGCCTGGATCTGGGCATGTGACTGAGGGTGAACTAATCAGAGCCCTTCCCTGAGATCTTCCATACAGAGATTCTGTTCTTTTCAGTTGCCCTGACCCGGCTCTGACTCAGGTGGTCCCAGGGTAGAATCGTGCTCTTTGGGTTATCAGTGACTGACTTTTCTGCAGTAGGTCACCCTCCTTCCAAAGGGCCTCTGTGTCGACCCTTATCTCCCAACTTTTGGTTGGCAGCTAAGTGTGTGTGCTGGACCACCCAGGGACCCCGTGTGGACATGAGGAGAAGCCTGTGAACAGCAGGAGGGACTGGTGGAAAAAAAGAGGCATTTCCATGAGCTGATGAATCCGTCTTTTTGAGTTTCCGTCCACTCATAGCCAGAGGAGTTGTGGGTAACGCCTGCCCTGGGTCTTGGGCCTGGGTCTCCCGGATGCACAAGACCACCCTTGCCTGGCCCTCTCTGACTTCTCAGAACTTGCAGGACCCAGGCCCTCCCTTTTCTACCCTCTCACGCTCTCGGCTGCCACCAACTTCTCTGGGGAAAGGGAGCTCCCTCAACCATGCCCGCTTGCTCCCACTGTCCTCCACACGCTGTTGTAGGTTGACTTCTGCTCCTCCCCCACGATGCACGGTTAAGTCCGACCCCCAAGTACCCGTGAACGTGACCTTCTTTGGAAATAGGGTCTTCAGTGTTGTTAGGCTGAGAAAAGCTCAGCGACTTCCTCAAGTCATACAATCAGGAATGGCGGCTGCTGAGGCAGACCCAACTCACAGCTACTCCGCACAAACAAACAAAACGCTGCCTGGTCCCGCCCCACCGACCCTGCCCCACCGGCCC
>NW_006399877.1:8756909-8765069 GCF_000299155.1 Elephantulus edwardii | reverse complement strand
CTGGCCCTGCCCCACTGGCCCTGCCCCACCAGGCCTGCCCCATCCTCATGACCACTGCTGTGTTTCAGCCTATCGATGCAGCCATGGTGCGGAGCCATCTCACTGAGGGTCTTCCTCTTTTTTTATGACCCTCTACTCCTTCTTCCTGGATCATTTAACATTCTGCCCAAAACATCCTTAAGTATTGCAACTCAAGGTTTGAATTTGTTCTTCAGTTCCTTGACCTTGAGAAATGCTGAGTGAGGCTGGCCCTTTTGATTTTCCGACTCCAGCTCCTTGCACATTTCATTGTAATACTTTGTTTTCCTGTGCTGCCCTCTAGAATCTCCTGTCCAACTACTTAATTTCTTCCCTTTTCTTTGGCTTCTCGGTGCTCCAGTGCAATATTTAGAGTTTCTTCTGACATCCATCTTGGTCTTTTCTTCCTCCTCTGTCTTTGTAAGGACCTTTTGCATTCTTCCTGGATGTTATTCTTGAGATCCTCCCACAGCTCATCCGGTCTTTGCTCATTAATGTCCAAGGCCTCAAACCTGTTCCTGAGATGGTTTTAAAATTCAGGTGGGATAGACTCAAGGTCAAATTTTGGTTCCTGTGGACTTGATTTCATTTCCCTCAGCTTCAGCTTGAACCTGCATATGAGTAGTTGGTGGTCTGTTCCACAGTCAGCACCTGGCATAGTTTTCACGACTGATATTGCCTGCGCTTGTTTTTTATGTAATGTATTTGCAATTAATATATCATTGATTGTGCAAAATTCTCTCATTCTAGCTCCAGCTTCATCTCTGTCACCAAGTCCATGTTTTCCAGCCGCTGATCCTTCTTCTCTCTTCCCAACTACTTGGGAAAATGGAGGGACAGCGCAGGAGAGGAAGACCCTCTATGAGGTGGATCGATTCAGTGACTGGGTAATGGGAGTGGGTGTGGCAGAGACAGTGAGGTTGGCACAGGACAGAGCAGGGTTTAGGGCTGTTGTTGTACATGGGGTCACTATGAGTCACAGGTGACTCAACGGCATGTAACAACAACATCAATAACACCTTCTTTAGGACATCCTGACAACATGACATGAGGGAATACAGAAGAGACATAGTTTCAGGGAGCTCTGGTGGCCTAGTGGCAAGAAGCTGCACTGCAATCCCAGAGGTACACGGTTTGAATCCACCAGAAGCTCTATTGGAGAAGGAGGGGCAATCTCCCCCTGTACCAGTCAGATCCGATTTGATGAAACACACACAAAAAATAGTAAAATTTAAAATAAGCAACTTTTAAAAAGAGAGACAAAGTTTTACCATCCTCCCTTCCATGAACAATCCTGACCGGTCTTCTTCCAAGACAGATCTGCTCTTTCTTCTGATTCTTTTGGTGACACATAATTCAAAGGCATCAATTTGTCTTCTGTCTTCCTTATTCATTGTCCAGCTTTCACACGCATATGAAACAATTCAAAACGGCACCTTCTCGGGTCAGGCCCAGGACCCAGGGTTCCTGGAGCGCCGTTAGCACTTGGAAGAGGTCTTTCCCTGCGCTGCAGATCTGCCCGGTGCAACAGGCTTTGATTTCTTAACAGCTGCTTCCTGGGCATTCACTGTACGTCCAAGTAAAACTCAACCCTTGACCGCCTCAGTCTTTCCCCATTTATACTGATGTTGCTTACAGGTCCAGTCACAGAGACTTTTGTTTTAGGTGTTTGAGGTTCAATTCCTCCTGGAGGCTTCCTGTATAGTCTCTCATATTTACATCTTTGCAGATGTAAACAATCTGAGGTGAAGGCCTGGTGGACTAGAGAGCCTGGAATGCAGTGTGATTGGTGACCTCACAGGGAAGGGGGATCTGGGAACAGATACGTGGACGGAGGCTGAGAGTGGGGTGACGTGCTACACGCCAAGGAATGCCAAGGTTTACCAGCCACCACCACAAACTGGGAGAGACACATGGAGAGACTTCTCCCCTTAGAACTTTGCCATCGAATTGTGTTCCCAAAAGTCGGTGTCAGCTTGGCTGGGCCGTCATCCTCATCAGAACGTCATTATCCCGTGTCTTATAAATCCAACCCTCAGTGACGGCAAGGAGGCAGGATTAGGGGGAGTCGTGCAATGATGTAGTCCTCCCCGGATGTAATCATCCAAGGGGATTAGGGTGGGGTGTGACACCCTTAATCAGGGCACCTCCCTGCTCTCACCAAGGGCGAGTTTTCCTGAGCTGTTAACTCACCTTTTAACTCTGTGAGAGAAGACACAAGAGAAGCCACAGAGAGGGCAGAGCTGAGTGGTGCAGAGACCAGGCCAAGCGCTGAGAAGCTTCTCAATTGGGACAAAGGTGGAGATGGAGATGTCTGAGAGGTACCAGGCCTGCAGACGCTGAGAGAGACTCGGATCTTCCTCCAGAATCAACAAAGAGAAAGCCTTCCCCTGGAGCCAGCACCTGACTTTGAACTTCCAGCCTTCTAAGCTAGTGAGACTATAAATGGCTAAGACAAGTCTGTAGAAGGAGCGTGGCCCTGCTGACCCCCGGAGTTCAGATGTGTAGCCCTCAAACTTTGAGAGGCTACATTCTAATAATTTTAAACCCCTAACTGGTACTCAACTTGTTTCATGTGTCCAGGACATGAAGACAGCTGCCCGCCCCATGCCGTCCTTCTCCCAGTCCTCTGGCCCACACCCAAGGGGGGCCGGGGAAGCACAACATGCACACCCAGACCTGGTGAATCAGGCTTAACAGGTGAGTCCCCGGTACCGGGGTTTGAAAGCTTAGTCCCTGGCCCTGGCAACATCACATTCTCTCTGCTTTATCAGGATTTGATCTCATGGGCACCTGGGGCCCCAGGTTGCCTGTAAGAAGACTCTGCCACAGCCGCCTCCTGTCCCTGCTCAACCTCTCGGGATCGGGGCTCCCCTAGAACAAGGGGCCTTCCAAGACACCCAGGCAGACACCCAGCTTTACCAGACAGTCCCCTCCCTCCCGCAGTCTCTGCTCTCCCCACCACTTCTCTGCCTACTCTCCTTCCACCTCTCAAATGGGGCTCGTTCTCCAGGACAAGAAGGCCCCCTCTTTGTTTCCTGGACACTGGTCTTTCTCACTGTGGGTCGAGATCCTGCCGGGAGGAAAGAAGAGGTAGAAGGTAAGGGATTAGCAGGTGGTTTGTTTTTCTTCCTTGGGCCTGAGGGGGGCACCTTGCTGTCCTTCCAGGTTACCAGTGGCCTCAAAGACAACATTGCAAAGACCACAGCGGTCACCCCTCCTCACCACGTCCCGTGTTACAGCGGAATCAGGCTCAGAACAACCGTGATCTCAGGCAGCATCTCAGCCGGAAGGCCAAAGGGCGCCCTCCCACCAGCTCCCCTGGGCAGCCCCTGCTCCCACCCTTGACAGGAAAGCCTCAAAGTTCAAGGACAAGCTGAGAGAAAGCTAATTATCCACCATCATTACGTGGGGGCACCTGCCAGCAGTTAGAGAAAGTTCTAGACTCAGGGCACTGCCCCCCAGGACTGGCTTCTCCTCCTTGTTCAGGCTGAGTGAGGGGTTCAAGCAGCATTTGGCCACTCCTTGGCACATCACCTGGCCCACTGTGGACAGCATAGACAGCACACAGGAAGTGTCCTCAGCATTCCTCCTGGATGGTACACGGGAAGTGTCTGTCCCTCAGGATACCACCTGGTCCAGTGTGGACGGTACATGCGAAGTGTCTGTCCCTCAGGACACCAGCTGGTCCAGTATGGATGGTACATGGGAAATGCCGTTCAGCTGAAGGCAGCATGAATTGGAACTCATTCACCCTCCTGAATATCACCTTGAATGGGAATGAGCACAGCCAGGGCCACCTCAGGCAGCCCAGATGAGGGTCTGGAGGGCAGGAGGGCAGTGGGGAGGAGGAGGGGAGTGAGGAGGAGGGAAAGAAGGGAGAAGGAGAAAGGGAGGATGGAGAGGGGAGCGGGGAAGGTTGGGAAAAGGCCCTTGGCCGACTGACTGGAAGAGATCCACTTTTATTCCCATTCACACAAAAAGGTGACCCACTAGAGAGAGGAAATTATCACACAATATCACTAATATACCCAAGCAAAATCTTGCTGACGATTATCTAAAAATGACTGGGACAGTACATCAGTAGAGAACAGAAATACAAACTGGGTTTAGAAGAGCTGTGGCATAAGGGACATCATTGCCAATGTCAGGTGGATCTTGGCTGAAAGCAGAGAACACCAGAGGAATGTCTGTTTGTATCTTATTAACTGTGCAATAGCACCTGACTGTGTGGATCGCAACAGACTTTTACGAACCTTGAGAAGAATGGGAATCCCAGAACACTTGGTTGTGCTTGTTGTTGTTGTTGTTGTTGTTAGGTGGCATTGAGCCTAGTACGACTCATCGTAATCCAATGAACAGTGAATCTGAACCCTGTCCTGTCCTGGGCCGTCCTCACATTTCCTGGCACGCTAGAGCCCATTGTGGCAGTCACCTGGTTGAGGGTCTTCCTCTCCTTTGCCCACCCTCCACCCTTCCCAGCATCACGTCCCTCTCCAAGTAAGCCCTCCTAGCAACATCCCCTTAGTTTATGAAGTGAAGCTTCATCATCCTTGCCTCCAAAGAGCACTCTGGTGGCACCCTGTCTGAGGCATAGTTATTTGTTCTTCTTGCTGTCCATGGAATGTTTCGTGCTCTTCTCCAACACTACAACTCTAAGGAATCAATTCATCTGATCAATTCCTACTGATGGTGCTTATGTGAAACTTAGACCTAGACCAGGAAGCAGTCCTCAGAACAGAGCAAGGAAACACTGTATGGTTCAAAATCAGGAAAGAAGTGTGTCAGGGGTGTGTCCTTTCTCCATACCTTCTCAATCACATGTAGAACAGATCATTTGGAAGGCAGGACTTTATGAAGAGGAATGTGGCATCAGGATTGGAGGAAGACTCATTAACAAACTGTGTTATGCAGATGACACAATCTTGCTCTGAGAAGGACTTCAAGTGTGCTGCAGAAGGTCAAGGACTGCAGTCTTCAATCTGGTTGCATCTTAACATCAAGAAACCAAAGATTCTAAAAAGAGATGCAAATCAAAACCACAATGAGATACCATCTCTCCCCAGTGGCATGGCAACGTGTAACAGGACAGGAAGTAATAAATGTTGGAGAGGACATGGAGAGATAGGACTCTTATACACTGTTGGTGGGATTGTAAAATGGTACAACCACTCTGGAAGGCAGTTTGGTGTTTCCTCAGAGAGCTGAACATAGAAACTCCCTATGACCCAGCTATTCCACTGCTTGGAATATACTTTGAGAAAATGAGAACTGAAGCACAAATGAAGAATTGTACATCAGTGTTCACAGCAGCATTACTCATCATCATAAGAACATGGAAACAGCCTGAATGTCCAACCACAATCTAATGGATTAAGAAGTTATGGTAGAATGGGGGGAGCTCTGGTGGCCTGATGACTAAGGAGACAGATTGCCCACCCAAAGGTATTCAGTTCTAATCTGCCAGCTGCTTCAAAGGAGACTGACAGGCAATCTCCTCCCACGTGATTTACAGCCTCTGAAAACCCACTGGAATGTCAGCTAGGTTCTGATTTGACAGCACATAAAAAACAACCAATCAACCAAACAAACAAACAAAAAACCAGCGTGAAACCACATTCTCAAAGAAAAAATAAGAAATTATGGTAGAATCACAGGATGGAATACTACGCAACACGCAGGGGCAATGATTTTGAAAATTACTACTTGAGAGGAATTGTAGAGCATTTTGCTAAGTGAACTAACTCAGTCCCATAAGGACAAATACTGTATAAGACCATTATCATAGAAATAAAAATATAACTAGTAAAACGTTCAGAGGGAGAGGAGAGAGCAGAGGGGTGAGGTTGAATGGGGGAGGGTAATCACAGAGTCACACAATTTGATTGATGGGTGGAGAGAGGGGTGAGTAAAGGCAAAGATCCAGTGTGAAAAACAATGTATATAAACTTTCTAAGTAAATCAGTCTAAAATAAAAATGTTCTTTTTTAAAAAAAGACATTTACCTGTTACTGTGATTATTATTCAAATATACCAAACAACCATTAGGAAGTTCTGGTGGCCAAGAAGGGAGGGGAAAGAAAAGAAGCCAAAGATTCTCACCCCCAGGCTAACTGGAAGCATCATGATGGATGGAGACGAGATTGAAGCTGTTAACAATTTCATCTTGTCAGGCATGATTAACAAGAGTGTTAACAATCTGCACTCTTGGCAGCAGCAGTCAGGAAGTCAAAAGACAAGTTGCTTTGGGAAAGTCTCCTGTCAGGGGCCTTTCCAGAGTGTCAAGGAGCAATAATGTTAGAAATCAGCGTGCACCTGATCCAGGCCATAGTCTTTCCAGTTACTTGCTATTCATCAGAGAACTGGACAATGCCTAAAGATGATAGAAAAAGAATCGATGCCTTTGAGCTGTGGTGCTGGAGAAGAGTATTGAATATACTATGGACTGACTTCCAAGGGAACAAATAGATCTTTCCTGGAAAGGTGAAACCAGGATGCTCCTTGGAGGCAAGGATTCTGAGGCTTCATCTGACATCCTTTGGGCATATTGCCAGGAAGGGCCCATCCTTGAAGAAGGACACTGTGCCGGGAAGGGTGGAGGGTCATCATGGTAGAGGAAGACCCTGGAGAGATGGATTGACACAGTGACTGTGGCAATGGGTTAGGTGTGTCAGAGACAGTGAGTTTGGCTCAAGATTGGGCAGACTTCAAAGCTGCTGTTCACAGGGTCGCTATGAGTGCAGCCCCCTCAAGGGCACATAACAACAAGGCCGTGGAAGAGATGGGGAGGGAAGAGGGCAAGAAGGAAGAGACGAAAGGGTAGGGTGGACGAGGGAAGGAAAGAAGGGAGAGTGGGAAGGAGGAACGGGAAGGAGACTGGGGAGAAAGAGGGGAAGGGGGAGTTGATATTGTTTGGGTACCAATGAGTCCAGTATCATTCATAGCAACTCTGTGGACAGCGACTTGAATCGGGCCCTACGCTGTGCTATCCTCATCATTTCTGACACATTTGAGTCCGTTGTTGAAGTCACCATGTCAATTCATCTCTTTGGGGGTCTTCCTCTCCTTCGCTGACCCTCCACCTTTCCAAGGAATAGCCTCACCTAGCTACATGATCTCTTGAAGAGGTGCTGAAGTGGTATCAGGGAGGGACAGAGATGGGAGGAGGAAAAGAGCGGAAAGCAAGCCCAGGAAGGGAGGGGCGAGGACAGGGAGAAGGAGGGAACGATTGGAAGAAGGGGGAGAAATAGGTGGGAAATAAGGGGGGAAGCAGGAGGGGGAGAAGGGAAAGAGATGTCAGAAGGGGCATGGGGGAGAAGTGAGGGGAGTGGTGTGGGGAGGAGGGAAGGAGGGAGGAGTGTGGGGAGGAGGGAAGGAGTGTGAGGAGGAGGGAGGAGTGTTGGGAGGAGGGAGGAGTGTGGGGAGGGGGAAGGAGGGAGGGGTGTGGGAGAAATGGGAGCTTCCTGGATTTCTGAGTCCACTGTCTCCTCTCCCCGAGGGAGGCTCAGGGTGGCTCTGTTATGGGTTTATGGAACCCCTTCTGTTTCAGGAATCCTGCCCTCCCTCTCTCTCCAGAGCTGTCCGAAGTGAAGGGGGTGGGGCCCAGTGCCCAAATTCCAGCGGCAGAGCCCCACCCCCACCGGGATGGCTGCCCTCCCCCACCCCCAGCGTCCTCGCAGGTGCAGGGGTCTGACAGCCTGTTTCCTGAAGAGCATGACCCCTACCTACAGTGGCCAGAGCCAGGTGGCCTCTGATGCCCCCACCAGCACCAGCCGGTGAAGATGCAGGTTCATCTTTGGCATCTATTTCCTCATTCCTACTTGGACCAAAATTCAGATCAAACGTCTCTCTGACGACCAGCTGTTCAGCTCAGCTGAGTTCCCCACAGCCACAGCCACTGGGGGCCACTCCCTCCTTGAATCTAGCTGTGAAGACCCGATGCTTGTTCCCCGCTGTGGTGGCAGGAAATTGGGGCCACCTACCCCCTAGTGACAGCCAGGAAGTGCAAGGTCCAGCCTCAGCCCTGTAGGCCTCAAACCTCTCCGCTGTGGGGGCAGCTGTGAGTCTGACCCCAGCCAGACCCCTGAGGAACCCACTCAGCATCAGAGTGAAAGGACAGCCGGGCTGTCTCCGTGTGTGTGT
>NW_006399877.1:8755014-8756809 GCF_000299155.1 Elephantulus edwardii | reverse complement strand
ACTCCAGGCCACTCAAGACCATACTTGAGGGAGACTCTGGGAACCTGGACAATGAAGTGTGTGTGGCCTGTGGGGTCAGGTGGCTAGAGCCAAACTGAGATAGGAGATGGAGAGTGAGGCTTATTTTAAAGGAAAAACAAACTCCCCAGGACGGAAAGGCTTTCAACAAGATGCACTAGCTACCAAAAGAGCAAACAAAGGAGACAGTGGAACCAGGGTGCTCCTTGGAAGCAAGAGCGCTGAGACCTGACCTCACGTGTTCTGGGTATGTTGTCAGGAGGGGTCAGTCTCCACACCCCCAGAAACTGACTTCATACTTGAAAGGTAGAAGGTCAGAAAAAGAGGGGAAGACCCTCAGAAGACAGGCTGACATGGTGACACAGTCCTGTGAGATGAGTCAGGGTTTTGATCCCCCAGGAGTCCCAGGCCCGGGCCAGCGAGACTTAGGGCTGAAGATTAGATCTTCCTGCTGCTCCCTGTTCCAGAAGGTCACTAGTAAGACCATCTCTCGCCAAACCTCTCTGGAATTCTGCCTAAAAGGCCCTTTGCATTCCTTGATCAGAATTTACAACATTCAAGGGAGCTCTGGTGGCCTAGTGGCAAGAAGCTGCACTGCAATCCCAAAGTTATATGATTCGAATCCACCAGATGCTCTGCTGGAGAAGGAGGGGTAATTGATTTGACGGTACACACACAAAATAATAAAAAAAATTAAGAAATTTTAAAACTATTTTAAAAAAAGAATTAACAACATTCTATTGTTTGTTTGTTTTTACTTGTTATGTGCCATAGAATCAGACCCAACTAGCACAGGAGGAGATTGCCCATCCTTCTCCACCAGAGAGTATCTGGTGGATTTGAACTCTGTGCCTTTGGGATTGCAACACGTTCTACTATTTTTGTGTACCCTCTTGAACAATTCATAGCTGACCCTCATCATGTTTTTGGAGGTTTTCATTATTACTGCCTTTTATTCTCAGTATGTTAAAAAGCCAATATTTGAATAGCTGAGAGCGATAACAACAAATTCCTCAGAAGACGTGGCATTGTTTCAGTCAGAACAGACTCCCAGCTGAGCTTGGAAAGCTCTAACACTGGAGGAGACCACCCGCCCATCTCTCCCCCCAGGACCCAGCAGTGGATTTGAACCACCAGAGAGGGGAGGTCTCTGGGTTGACAGCACAACTCTCTGAGCACCAGGCCACTGGAGCGAAATAAACACTGTTTCAAAAGACAAGGTCCATCTGCAGTGGTCGGTAACGCGAATACAAGCTCAACAATGCCTCCCATTGCCAGGTGGCCCACAGCTGAGCCTCCTGGCAGGAGACTGCCCGTCTTCCTCCGGCGCTGCTGGTGGATTCCAGCTGCCATTTCCACTCTGTGGCCATGTCTGCGCCCCTACTGTATACCTCAGCCCTGCGACGCTGGTTGGGGACTTAAGTCACCAGACAGACCCTCAGGCCCAGAGCGCCCCTCCCCTCGGTGATGGCATTGACTGCTGACTCCCTCCGAGTTGCTGGGCCTGACTCCCAAAGGACTCGTGCAAAAAGCTTTGGATGGATAATGTGCTGAGTGAGGACGAAAAGGGGGGGTAAGTTGATCCAGAGAGTGGACAGGCCTCCTCTCGGTGCAAGACCACAGAGGGTAGGGGCTCCGGGAAGAGTGGCCAGCGGGTCCCTCCCCAGCGGCCCATGCGGAGAAGGAGCTCAGCCGGGGCCGGGGAGGTCCGTTTCTGCGTCCTGGTCCCAGGCCAGGTCGAGAAGGGATGGGGAAGGGCCGGGCCCGGGGGCGGCTC
>NW_006399877.1:8728709-8754789 GCF_000299155.1 Elephantulus edwardii | reverse complement strand
GCGTCCCCGGAGCTGCCCCGCGCCCGCTCGCCGCCCCGCGGGGCCGCCATGTCGCTCTGGTGAGTAGGGGACCCCGGGGCGGAGGCCCCGCGCTGTCTCTCCAGCCGCAGCCGGAGCGCACGCGGCGCCGGACCTGGCTGTGCGCCGGGGCTTCCCGGCCTCAGTTTCCCGGGGGGCGTCCCGAGATGCCCGCGCGCCCGGCGGTGGCACCGAGGACCGTGGACTCGGGCCCGGACGCACGGACCCCACTCTCCGAACCTCACCCCGAGACACCCAGATCCTCCTCGGGACCCCGGGGCTGGGGACGCGGGAGGTGCCCCCTAGTTCTACCGACCCGGGCGCTCCGACCCCCGAGGGCCACCCGGCGCTCCTAGGGACCCCGGCCCCCCCACTCTCCTGCCCCCAGAGGAAGCCGCGGCCCGACCCCCGCCCAGCGCTCTCCTCTGCCTCCCCTCGTCCTTCCGCTAACGGGCAGGACAGACAGGTGACCGGGCGGAGGGGCCGCGCTACATCCCGGGGGTGGACCTCCTTGGTCCCTGAACGCGCCGGGCCTTGAGGGGCTTCGCTAAGCCCTAGACCCCGAGCGCCCCGCTCTCCTCCCTGGAAGGGTCCCGCCGTGAGTCACACCCCCTGCGCGCACCTGAGATGACCAGGTCTTCCCCTCCCCGGACACCGGAAACCTTGGGGCCCAGCCTCGCCAGTGGGGCTCAGCCGTACCCCAGCCTGGATGGCTGGACTGAGCTCTCGGACAGCCCGCTTTCCTTGTCTCCTTCCACCGCGCAGCAGCCCTGGAGGTTGAGCGCCTCCCTGCCCTCCGGCGTCTCGCAGGCCACCATCTTCTGGCCTTCCTTTCATGGAAGCCCTGAACCCCAAGTCTGCAGAAAGGACCCCAGGCAACTCCAAGCCCAATAAGTCAGCTGAGGTCAGGGAGCTGGAGGCCAGTGAGGACTCTGATTTCTGCTTCTGGAATTGGCGTTTGGGGGTCACCCGGGCAAGAGTGCCCCTGGACAGTTGGGGGCAGCGTGTGTTTTCTGGGAGGAGGGACAGAGGTCATGCTAGGGGAGGCTGATCCACACCTCTGTGATTATCCCTGAGGACTGACCCATTGTTGAGTCCTTCAGCCCCTGTGGAAGGAGCTCTGGTGGTTCAGTGTAGTGGGTGATGCGTATATAGCTGCTAACCGAAAGGTCTGCTGTTCGAATCCAGCAGGTGCTCTGCAGAGAAGGGTGGGTGGGCAGGCTCCACCAATGTTTACAGCCAGGAAGACCCGATGGACCATGGCTGAGTCAGAACCGTCTGGGCAGCAGCCGCTTTAGAGGTTTGGGTGTGGGCCTCGGAGAGGGGTTCCGGGGTTCCTGTTGTAGAGCACTGTTGAGTCGGAGCTGACCTGTCGTTGACTCTTCAGCGGGTTCTCGGAGTCAGTAAATTGCACAGGAGGCAGTTAGCCACTTTCTCCTGTGGAGCAGCTGGTGGGTCTGAGCCACACAATTCCTTACCACTGGGGTCCTCAGTCCTGGTTCAGAAGAGTACACAGGCCCGAGGAGCCCTTGCTGGGGAGAGTGGATTTTGCACAGAGAAGTGAAAGCAAGTTGGGGTGCCAGGCTCCGTGAGGAATGGTGGAGATCACCAGTAGGAAGGTGTCCCATGGTAACAGTGTCCCCTGGCCACCTGGCCCTGCAGGCAGCCCCCTACTCCAAGGTGGCCTTTTCCAATTTGGGGAAGAAAACCCTGCAGCTTGGAGAGGTTAAGTGTCATTCACTCCAAGTCACTCAGCTTCTAAGTGGCAGGATCAGGTTTGAACCCCAGCCGCCTGAATCCTCAGACTGCCTGCTTAAGCTGTGTGCTGTGCGGCCGCTTGGCCCTGGGGGAGGGATGCTGTGGTCCAGGAATCAAGACCCTCCTGCAGTCAGGAGCCCCTGAGCGTGGGTGTGTGCCAGGGTCCACGTGGGTGCCAGCGTGGGTGCCTAGGGCTGGCGGGAGAGTCCGGGTTCGATCTTCACTTCTCTCCTCTGCCTCCCAGGAAGAGAACGGTCTACAGGAGTGTGTGCCTGTCCCTGGCCCTGCTGGTGGCTGTCACAGTGTTTCAGCGCAGCCTCACCCCCGGCCAGTTTCTGCAGGCGCACCCACCCCGGGCACTGGAGCAGAGTGGGCGCCTCGTGAATCCCAACAGCTTCTGGAAGAGCCCCAAGGAAGAGGCCCTTCCGACCCCCACCAGCCTGCAGGAGCTGCAGGCCTGGGACGTGACCACTACCAACTGCTCAGCCAATGTCAACCTGACCCACCAGACCTGGTTCCAGAGCCTGGAGCCCCACTTCCGGCAGTTCCTGCTCTACCGTCACTGCCGATACTTCCCCATGCTGTTGAGCCACCCGGAGAAGTGCCAGGGCGACGTGTACCTGCTGGTGGTCGTCAAGTCGGTCATCACACAGCACGACCGCCGCGAGGCCATCCGGCAGACCTGGGGCCGCGAGCAGGAGGCGGTGGCCGGGGGCCGCGGCGCCGTGCGGACGCTGTTCCTGCTGGGCACGGCCTCCAAGCAGGAGGAGCGTGCCCACTACCAGCAGCTCCTGGCCTACGAGGACCGGCTGTACGGCGACATCCTGCAGTGGGACTTCCTGGACAGCTTCTTCAACCTGACCCTCAAGGAGATCCACTTCCTCAAGTGGCTGGACATCTTCTGCCCCCACGTCCGCTTCGTCTTCAAAGGGGATGACGACGTCTTTGTCAACCCCGCCAACCTGCTAGAGTTCCTGGCTGACCAGCAGCCCCACGAGGACCTGTTTGTGGGGGACGTCCTGCAGCACGCACGGCCCATCCGCAAGAAGGACAACAAATACTACATCCCCAGCGCCCTCTATGCCAAGGCCACCTACCCGCCCTACGCCGGCGGCGGCGGCTTCCTCATGGCCGGCGGCCTGGCCCGCCGCCTCTACCGTGCCTGCGACACCCTAGAGCTGTACCCCATTGACGACGTCTTCCTGGGCATGTGCCTGGAGGTGCTGGACGTGCGGCCGGTGGCCCACGAGGGCTTCAAGACCTTCGGCATCTCCAGGAACCGCAACAGCCGCATGAACAAGGAGCCCTGCTTCTTCCGTTCCATGCTGGTGGTGCACAAGCTGCTGCCCGCCGAGCTGCTGGCCATGTGGGGGCTGGTGCACGGCAACCTCACCTGCTCGCGCAAACTCCAGGTGCTCTGAGCCCCAGGTGCTCTGAGCCCCGCCGGCCCGAGGGGCCCCCGCCGGCCCGAGGGGCCCGCACCTGCGCACTGGGCCCAGGCCCGTGAGGTGGTGGGTCTGCTGGCCAGCCTGGGAGGTGGTGGGGCACAGGTGCAGACACTTGTGGAAAGTGAGGCTGAGCCCGGACCCAACCCAGACTGCAAGGAGGACCTTAGTGAGGGGGCAGCCCCTCTCCTGGGCTCTCTGACCTCGTGCTCAGGTCTCTGGCCTGGGCCTGACCCCATGCCTCCTCTCCAAGAGTTTCCTTCTCCCAGGGATAACTCAGTCTCCACGCGGGGCCCAGGCTCAGCCCTGTGCAGGATCACAGGCCCCTAGAACCCATGTCCCCAGGTCCCGGGCACACTTGTCTCTGCTCCTGGCTATGAGCTCAGAAGTTCGCCTATCTCCAGAAGGCATGACAGCCTCTCTGACTACCTCAGACCCTCGGGCCGTCTGCACCCTGCCCTTCCACACCCTGACGCCGGGCAGAAGAGCCGAGCTCTGACTCCCGAAGCCCAGGACCCCATCTCCCAGTCCATCTGCGTCCTCTCAGGCCCAGTGCCCTGGCTGCAAACTCTCTGGTTTGGCCTGGAAGTAGACAGCTGGACTCACTGTGAAGTTTTATTTATAAAACATTTGGAAGAAGAAGGTTCCAGGCCACAGGAGGTGGTGGCCATCTCCCTCGCTGACCAGCCCCACGGTACCCCCTGTCCACTCACCCCTCCAGAGCACTCCCCTGCCTGCACCCCCACTTCTCCAGGGCCCAGGTATACCAGCATTTGCCTTAAAAGGGATGACGTGGCCTGTGAAGGCCCCCCCCCCAGCCAGGCCGGGGTTCATGGGGGTGGGTGCAGAAGAAAGCCACCTCCTACCTCACTGTAGGGTCACCTGGTGAAGACCTTGGGAACCTCTATTTCTCAATAAAAGGGGACTGTTTTTTTCTGGTGGATACAGGTTTCTCTGTCTCCCAAATGAGGTCCCACACCTGAAGAGCCCCCTTGTTCCTGGCTAGGGGTGCCCAAGAAGCCGGTAAGGAGGGCTTCTGACAAGGCTCTCTCTCTGTGTCTCACTGTCGCGGGATAACTGACTCCCGTTTTCTGAGCTGTGAGTCATGTGGAAAGGGATTGATTGCCCGGCTTCCTCCCAGACTCCCTGGTGGATTCGAACCAGCAGAGGGGGCACTGCCTACAGGTTAGTAACACAGCTCCCTGCAGGGCAAGGTCCTAGGGAGATAGTCAAGTGGAGGCCACAGGCCAGGGCAAGGGAGGTTCCCTGTGACTTCTCCCCCCGGTGGACAGCTGTCCCCTGGACCTCCCCAGCATCCCACAGGGCCCACGGTGATGGGAGGGGACCACGCATCCTCATGTCACAGGTACGACCTAGGTCATACCAGACTCCCTGGTGGGGTGAATTCTGACTCAACTGACTCTCAGATCAGACCAGACCCCCAGAAGGTTCCCAAAAGGCTATGAATCTTGAGTGCCACGTTCTCCCACAAAGCGGCTTGCAGATTCAGACTCCCAACACTTTAGTGAGCATCCTAACACTTTAACCACTGCTCCACCAGCACCGTTTGGGTTCACGGGAAGAGGTACTTGTGGTTGATGGGATGTGATGTGGCTGGTCCAGGGCTGGGAGGGGAGCGCCCTCTGCTGGGCACCGTGGTCTGAGCAGCTCACCTCCAGGTAGATGTGGACAGTTACCCCAGAGCCTATGCCCAGGGCGTACCCCGCAGTGAGTCAGACTCCCCCAGAGCTGCCGGCATGTGCCCTGCGCCCCTCCCCGGGTGAGGAATGGGAGTGGCGGGGTTCTTACGAAAAGATTTATTTGCTCTCCAGACAAAACGCCTTGAGATTCACTGCTTGGACCCACGCCCTCTGAGCAGGGGAGGGAAAGAGGACAAAGCTGGTGCTTATTTTACCCTCAGTTAGCAGCTCAGAACCACCAGTTGCTGTGCGGGAGACAGATGTAAACTCCCATCAAGACTCCCGCCGTGGGAACCCCAGGGAGCCGTTCCACTCTGTCCCATAGGGTCGCCGAGGGTCAGAATCCACTCCAGCAGCAGCTTGGGTTTGGTTTCACTTTTAGTGTAAAATGACCAGGTGAGCACCCTTCCAATGCAGGGGGCCCATGACTTCAGAAGTCACCAGTCCCTGGACTCAGGTGGAGCTGGCCGGTCCTGGCTCCCAGGAGCCTGACACTGGCTGCAGGTCGTGGACAGGACAGAGAATGGGACCTCTGCTCCCTGAGCTGTGTGGACAGGGACAGGGAATGTTTTGTACAAAGGGTCAAGAGAGGGAGTTAGTAGAATTGAAAGGAGTGTTGGAGGCTTGAGGGACAGAATGTGTACTAGTCATTGAGGCAGCAGGGGGTGTCTCCATTGGTCTAAATGGAGAAATGTGTTTCCTCCACCCCACCCCCCATCCCAGGCAGCCTTGGGGCAGAAGAGGTGGGGACGGCTGAGATGGCCGAGAGGGATGGGGGGTGGCAGGACGCACAGAGTTGGGGAGGAGGCAGCTGGCGGTGAACCTTGAGAGAGGAATACATGCTTAGCTGGGTGGAAGAGACAAAGCAGCCTGATATGACAGAGGGCAGTGGACAGGGCTCAGCCAGCCGTCCTGGTGAGGAGCAGGTGGCCAGGCCTTGCTGCATTTGGACCTGACTGCCCGCTCTGTCAGGCATCACAGCTTGGAGCACAGTAAGATCAGATGCCCTCCCCCCCAAATCCATATCCACCCTCAGCTCCACCTCCACCAGGAGAAGAAAGCCAGGCCTGGGGCCGGGCAGCGTGACCATGTCAGGCTGGGGCCATGGCCCAGGCTCTCCACCACTGCCACTGGCTCCTTCGCAGGAGAGACACTTCTGGAAAGAGGTTGGTGGCTGCCCACTCTGAGCCAACCTGTCCCAAGAATGTCCTCACCCAGTGAGCGCCACCCTCAGCAGGTCTGGCCTTTCCATCGGCTGGCCCTGGTGACCTGGTTCCAGCCTCGGGCCTGGCTGCCTCTGAAGATGGCCTTGACCTTTCAGAGGTCCATCTCAGATCATCATGGGCAAGAGTAAAGTCATCTGGAATTGCAAAGATGAGAAAGTTCTAGGATTAGAGTTCACCATCTTCCGGTTGTTCCCATTTTATGGAGCACAGAGGCCGTGCCTGGCACTGCCGAGCAGCTAACATGCACAGCCTGCCTCCCACACTGGTACGAATAAGGTGGCGTTCCAGATGTTCTCACTGATTACCGCAGTCCCCCATCTACCATTATTGGTGGAAACTCTGGTCTGGGAACACCTAAATTATCTAGGAAACGTTGAGGGTGTCTTGTCAGGTGCCTTCGAGTCGAGTATGACCCATATTGACCCTGTGAACAGATCTGAATCCTGTCCTGTCCTGTGCCATCCTCCCAGTTTCTGACACACTCAGGCCTGTTGCTGCAGTCACAGTGTCACCCAGCTGAGGGTCTTCCCTTCGCCGACCCTCCACCTTTCCAAGCACGATGCCCCTCTCCAAGGGATAGCCTCTCCTAGCAACAGACCCAAAGAATGTGAGACGAGGCTTCGTTATCTTTGCCTCCAAGAAGCACTCTGGCTGCACTTTCTCCAAGATGTATTTGTTCTTTTGGCATTCCTTGAGATATGCCGTGCTCTTTTCTAACATCATGGTTCAAAGGCACCAACTCATTTTTTGTCATATATAACCAACAAGATAAGGAAGGCTAAAAATCAGGGGCCAATAGAAGGCCAAGTTCAAACAAAGTGATTAAGACCAGACCCTACCCAGTGAACAGAGGACATTGGGCCTAAGCATGTCTGAGGTGCGTAGTAAAGGCTGCCCCCTGCCCCGAAGCAACCTAATTAGCATTTTAGGCACGTGAGAAGCTCATCATGGGACCGGTGATGTTAAGAAGGACAGACCCAAGTAAAAACTGTCCACCAAACTCTGAACATTCTCAACATTACTCCATGGTTCCAAGTTCAAGTCCCAACGCACGTCCAAATGAGGAAGCGACCCCAATGGCATGGAGTCGTAGCCACTTCTTTACTTTCAGAGAAGGGCCTGTCCGTCTCTGTCACTTATATTTTCTAATAAAATGTTCTTTCCTTCCACCTCCACTCCTGCCTCATGCCTTACCTCTCTCTGCTGTGTGCTCTAACGGGCTCAGCCCACACCAACACTGTTGTGAGCAAGATGAAAGCCAAACCAGGCCGACGCCAGGGAATTCAGCCACCACCACGCTTCCAGTCTCCTTCCATTCAGTTCAGTCCTTTATCCAGTCAAGGGGGACCGGAACCAAGGCATTTAGCCCACAACACTCTAAAAAATGAACTCTTTTTCAGACCAAAGTCAAAGTCATTGCCATCAAGTTGGAACCAACCCATAGCTGACCTTCCACAGTGTTCTTGAAGCTGTAAATGTCAGGGAAGGCAACTGCCCAGCCTTCTCCCACGGATTTAACGGTGGATTGGAACCACCAGACTGGAACCCTTTGGATTAGCAGCTGACCTCACAGTGGATTACATCACCAGAGCTCCCTTGTCCAGAGTGGTACTTAAAATACTGAGGAGGAAAAGAGTTGTGTTTCAGTGAAGAACTGGGCATTGTTTACTACACACACCCCCCACATGCACACCCACACACACACACCAGGACTGCAGATCAGATTATTTGATTGTAAGTCTTCGTAAACTGCAGGTCTTGGTGGCTATACACTCTATCTGGTCCCTCAAAGTTCCAGTGGACGCCTCTCCCCCTGAGGAAAAACCAGTTTTGCTCAATTTGCAATTCAATTCCTTTGCTCCTGTTAAACCCATGCTCCCAATGCGACCTATGGCCCTGGAAGCATCCACTCACCTATTTGCATCATCCCTGTGAAATAAACCTGTTCCTTCTCATGTGTCTGTTGTGAATGTACCTTTCTCTGAAAATTATTTTTTAAACTTTGTCTTAATTGTTTTTATTGTCAAAAGAATGCAGGTAGAATGTATCTCTGCAGGTATTGATAACACAAAACTTGATTGTTGGGATAAATGAAGGGCCTTCAAAGTAACATCAAATATAAAGTCTAATCCTTTGGGGTCTTAATTGGACACGATGCAGAAGATTTGTCAATGAAGAGTAGTGTGGTATCAGAATCAGAGGGAGATTCATCAATAACCTGTGTTATGCAGAAGACACACCCTTGTTTGCTGAAAGTGAGAAGGACTTTTAGCACTTGTTGCAGAGGATCAAAGAATATAGCCTTCAATATTGATTGCATCTCAGTGTCAGGAAGATAAAGATTCTTACCACTAGACCGACAGGCAACACCATGATGGCTGGAGAAAAAATTAAAACTGTCAACAACTTCATCTTACTTAGATCTATAATTAAAACCCTTGGTAGCAGCAGTCAGGAAATCAGGTGACACATTTGCACTGGGAAAATCTACAGTTAGGGACCTCTCCAAATTATTGAGGAGTAATGATGTCAGTTTGAGGACTAAGGTGCATCTGATCCAGACCATGGTCATTCTGATCACTTCTATGCATCTGAGAGCTGGACAATGAATAGGGATGACAGAAGAAGAATTGATGCCCTTGAGCTGTGGTGTTGGAGAAGAGCACTGAACATCCCATGGATGGCCAAAAGAACAAATACGTCCTGGAGAGAGTGCAGCTGGAGTGTTCTTTGGAGGCAGAGATGATGAGGCTTTGCCTCATGTACTTTGGGTATATTGCTAGGGGGTGCTATTCCTTGGAGAGGGACATGATACTCAGAAAGGTGAAGGGTCAGTAAAGGAGAAAGGACACTCTCGACCAAGTGGATTGACACGGTGACTGCTGCAATGGGCTCTAGTGGATCAGGTGTGAGAATGGCGCAGAGCAGGGTTGAGACCTGCTGTTCACAGGGTCACTTGACTCAACAGCACCTAATCACAACAAAAATCCTCCAATGGGGTTGCTTAGTGCTCTGACAGATATGAGCCCCCAGAGAATTCCCTCAGATGCACTGACCCCAAATCTGGGGGCCCCCCCACCCTGCCCACAGTTGGGTTCATTGACATGACAGGATCACCTTGCTCTTTGTCTGTGAGGCTGAGAAGACCGACTGGAATTCCTTCTTCTGTCTCCAAGTTCTGATGTTTCTGGCTTCTCCCAGCAGGTCACTCTGTCCCCACTGACATGAAAGGAGACGTTGGGTGGATGTGGGCGCCTGAGGGTGGGTCACTGGGGACCGAGAGTCCTAGGAACTGGCCTTCAACTTCACTGTCTGGGGCTGGTAAGGAGGCGAAGATGGGAGAGAAGAGGGTGTGGGCTCAGTGTGTTGGGCACAAGGGGATGCTGGCTGTCTGAATCTGTGCCCAGAGAGTGACCGCTTTGGGTCAGCCCCTTGGCGCTGGTCCTAGGAGCATAGTGTCAGCAAGAAAGGACTGAGGGCTGGGCGGGTAGAGAAGTGCAGCAATGAATGAGTGGAAATCCAAATTCTCTGTAAATGTTCATTAAAATTATTTTTAAAAATTCAATAAAATAATTTTTAAAAAAAAAGGACTGGGCAAGGGGCAGGCAGAGACTAGCTCCTGCCCTGAGCAATCCTACCAGAGGGTAGAGATCGCCCCCTGCTGACCACAGTGGGACATGGCGATGATGTCAGGGGACAGGCGTCTGGAGAGGGCTGTGTGGAACCTGTCTTCTGTGCTTAGTTGTTGCCCTACTCAGGCATGAGAACCTCAGAAGCTGGTTGGAGAATAAGAATAGTTATCTATGCAGATGACACAACCTTGCTTACCAAAACCGAGGAGGACCTGAGACATTTGCTGCAAAATGTCAAAGACTGCAGCCTTCAATATGTATTAAAGCTCAACATCAAGAAAAAAAAGATTCTCACCGCTGGGCTGATTGGCAACATCATGACAGATGGTGAAGAGATTGAGATTAACAGCTTCAGTTTTCTTGGCTCCACAGTCAACACTCTTGGTACCAACAACCAGGAAATCTAAAGACTAATTACAGTGGGGAAGTCTGCTTTCAAGGACCTCTTCAGAATAATAAAGAGCAACAATGTCAGTCTGGACACTAAGGTGCGCCTGATTCAGGCCATGGTCTTCACAATTACTCTATGCATCAGAAATCTGGACAATGCTGAAGGATGATAGAAAGATAATTGATGCTAGGAGAACTAGCAGCTTTAACCTGGAGAAGTATGCTCCTTGGAGGCAAGGATTCTGAAGCTCTGTCTGACATACTTTGGGCATGTTGCAAAGAAGGACCAGCCCTTGGAGAGGGACATCATGCTTGGAAGGGTGGAGGGACAGAGAAAGAGAGGAAGAGCTTGGATGAGATGGATTGACTCAGTGACTAGGGTACTGGGGGTGGGTGTGTCAAAGACACTGAGGTTTACTGAAGATAGAGCTGTTGTACATAGGGTCACTATGAGTCACAAGTGACTGGACAGCACATAACAACAAAAAACCCATCAGGATTCAAGAAGTTTTTCCTTTTCTTTCAGCTTAGCTGTGTACTCTTTTTGTCAGGTGCCATCGAGTCAAGTACAACTCATAGCAACCCAGTGAACAGCAGGTCTGAACCTTGTCTGTCCTCATCATCTATGACACACTTGAGCCTACTGCTTCATTCACTGTATTAATCATCTCGTTAAAGGTATTCCGCCCTTTCACCTACCTTCCACCTTTCCAGGCATAATGTTCCTTTTCAAAGAATAGCTGCTTCTAACAATATGCTTCTAACAATATGCCCCAAAGTATAGGAGACAAGCTTTTTCATGTTTGCCTCCAAGGAGCATTCTGGGTGCACTTTCAAGACATACCTGTTTGTTCTTTTGGCAGTCCTTGGGATATTCAGAACTCTAACACCACAGCTCAAAAGCATGCATTATCCTCTTTTCATCTGTATTCACTGTCCAGCTTTCTGGTGCCAAGTAAATTATTTAAAAGACCATCCTGAATTAGATGCACCTTAGTCTTCAAACTGCCATCAGTAATGCAGAGAGTCCCTGATGACTGGTACCAAGGGTATTGATTGTGTTGCCTACAGATCCAGTGGTGAGAATTTTTATTTTATTGATGTTGAAATAGAAACCACATTGAAGGCTGTAGTCTTTGATCTTCTGCAGCAAGCACTTCAAGTCCCCCTCACTTTCAGCCAAGTAAGGTTGTGTCATCTGCGTAATACATGTTGTTGATGAGTCTTCCTCCAATCCTGATGTCACATTGTTCTTCACAGAGCTCAGTTTCTTGAATGATTTGTTCCGCTTACAGATTGAATGGGTGTGAAAAAAAAAGGACAAAACTCTAATGTACACCTTTCTTAATTATATATTTTGCAATGTTTCCTTGATTTGTTTGGACAACAGATTCTTGGTCTAAGTATGGCTGGGCACAAGCGTGATCAAGTGTTCTGGAATTTCCATTCTTCTCAATGTTAGCCATAACTTGTTATGATCCACACAGTCAAATGGCTTTGCAGGCCATTGAAGTACAAATAGACATTCTTCTTGTAGTCTCTGCTTTCAGTCATGATCCATCCGACATCAGAAATTATATCCCTGGTGCCTCTTCTTTCTTTTTCCCCCCATACACATATGGCAGTGAGTACTATCAAACTCCAGTCACAGAGGCGAGCTCTCCTCGTGTTAGCGAAATCCTGCCAGTCATATGGACACTTCTGACACTCAGAACCCGGTGCCTCTTCTGAACTCAGTTTTAACATCTGGCAGTTCTCTGTCAATGTTTTTGGATGATCTTCAGCAATATTTTGCTTGCGTCTGAAATGAATTCTATTGTTTGATAATTTCCACATTCTTTTGGGTAACTTTTCATGGAAATAAGAACAATATGGACCTCTTCTAGCCAGGCAGCTGTCCACCAAATTTTCTGGCATAGACTAAGGAGCACTAATGTCCAGGGCTGCATCTGTTAGTTGAAACATGTTGATTGATATCACATTGATTCCTGTGGCCTTATTTTTTGCCAGTGATGTAGGTGCAGCTTGAACCTCTTCCTTCCTTACTATGGGCTCTTAATAATATGGTACTTCCTGAAATATTTCAGAGTCAGCCAATTCTTTTTAATACAGTATATTCCCTCCATCTTCTCTTAATACTTCCTGGATCATTCAAGATTTTGTCTATAGAGTGTCTGTTTAGGGAGCAGATGCAACCTGGGGGTAGCTGAGTCTGACGTCTACTTCATTCATAAGGGGGAATTGTCCCCATCAATAACATTAAATAGTCAGACATACAACCACCCATGCTTCTGTTCCTATTTTTATGAATCATTGGTTCCAATGTTAATTGCAAGATTCTCAGACTTTACTCATAATTGTGGGGTTTATTAGGGAAATAGTTTGGAGAAGAGAGGAGGCAAAGAATATCACTAATACAAGTCCAGGTTTGGTCCAGCAAGCTCAGCCCTGATTCACAGCAAGACATGATTCCTCAATTAGTCAAAGGTTCAATTCAACAGCACAAATGCAAGAAGCTTGTGGCTTCCTCAAACATCCAGCAAACTTCATTTCAAAGCAGTTACAAGTCAGTTTTTCCTTCAATCATCCAGCAAGTAAAACATTTAACTGTACCCTGTATCTCCCGGGATCCTCTGGTTATATCTTGCCACAGTCTCTTCACAGCAGTGTCACAGTCTCTTCATTCTCTCTACCACTGTTGTTGTCATTTTTTATGGTGTGTACATTTTTTACATTTTTATATTGCTTTTATAGCTGTTGATGATTTGCATGAGCATGTCTTGGCAATTAGGGTGGCTAGAGACCATTCCCTTGCAAAGGAGGCTAACACAATGGCTTTTGAAGGGTCTGACACCCCAGCATCCTTCAGTATTGCAATTCAAGGCTTGAATTTGTTTTTCAGTTCTTTCATCTTGAGAAATGCTGAATGACTTCTTCCCTTTTTATTCTCCGATTCTCTGTATATTCTAATACTTTGCTTTATCTTCTCAAGCTAAGTTTTGAAATCTTTGGTTCAGCTCTTTTACTTCAGCATCTCTTCTTTTTGTTTTGGCTTCTCAATGTTCTAGTACAATTTTCAAAGCCTCTTCTGATATCCATTCTGGTTTACTCTCTTCGTGGATGAAATCCTTGGCGTCATCCTACAACCCACCTGGTCTTCAGTTCGTGTTCAATGCCTCAAACCTATTCTGCTGTTGTTGTTACTGTTGAATCGGATCTGACTGGCACAGGAGGAGATTGCCCCTCCTTCTCCAGTGGAGCATCTGGTGGATTTGAACCACATGCCTTCAGGATCGCAGTGCAGCTTCTTGCCACTAGGCCACCTGAGCTCCCTTTCAAATCTATTCTTAAGATGATTTTTAAATTCGGGGATCATAAGCTCAAGGCCATATCTTGGGTTGAGCTTAGTGCTTACCATGAGACAGGTCAGATTAGAATAGGTGTGGAGGTCTTGAAGGAGTAAGACTTTTCCCATGTTTTCTTGCCTGTAATCTTCCTGGAAGGAAATGGTCAGGCCTTCATTCTACAGCGCTGCTGTGTGACCTGCCCTTCTCCACATCCATTGAGTGTCTGGTGGAAACTCACCTGCATCTCCTTTACCACCCAGAACCGATTCATTCAACAAACATTAAAAGGAGCTCTGGGGGCCTAGTGGCAAGAAGCTGCACTGCAATCCCAGAGGTGAGCAGTTCTAATCCACAAGATGCTCTGCTGGAGAAGGAGGAACCATCTCCTCCTGTACTGGTCAGATCCGATTTGATGGTACACACACACACACCAAAAAAAAAAATTTAAAAATAAACATTAAATAAAGACATAACATCTGGCACTTGATCATGAATAAGCTTGATCTGTTTTCAAGAATATATTTTTTTTAAAAAGAATATATCAAAATGTCTACTAGATACAGCCTGCAATCTTACTTTGGCTCATAAGCCCTTAACCGAAATGTATGTCAGAGAAAAGACGGCTGCTTCCCAAAGCTGACCCTGAAGAGACGACATGCCACACGGGCACGTCAACAGCTCTGTGATCACACGGGTAGAATGAGCCTAGAGTAAACCGAGACTATGAAAGCAATGCCCCTCAGCTTAGGAAATAAAAAACATATAATGACTGGTTATTTTGCCATCAGAAATACTTCATAATTCTATTCTGAGGGACAATGCCACTTTACATCATTAAGACTTCAAGTGGGGCAACATGTGAGTCCTTGGCCCTGAAGCGGTGGAGGCTGACATTTCAAAATTGAGCAACCTTAAATGCTCCTATTATTAAGTTGTAAGAAAGGAGTATACAAATAAGGAAACAAGTGTTTAAACTAGAAGGAAAGAGGACACCCTTCTATTCACACAGACTTTGTTGTCTTTGAGTTCACCGCAGTCCTAGCGACCCTGTGAACAACAGATCGGAGCTGGCCACATCCTCAGGGCGTCTGCCACGTTCAACCCCGACGCTGCATCGTTGTGTCAATCCACCTCGCTGAGCGTCGCCTTCTCTCTCACTGACCCTCTCCTCTTCCCAGCATGATGGTTTCCCAAGGACTGACTTCTGACAACATGCCCGAAGTATGTGAGATGAAGTTTCACCATCCTTGTGTCTCTCGAGTACCCAGGTTACACTTCTTCAGGACAGGCTTGTTTGTTCTTTTGGCAGTTCATGGGATATTCAGAACTCTTCTCCAACACCACGGCTCAAAGGCATCAATTCTTCTCTGCCATCATTATTCATTGTCCATCTTTCACATGCACATGAAGCAAGTGAAAATATGAAACATGACTTAGGTCAGGTACACCTTAGTCTTTAAACTAACATCTTTCCTCTAGCACTTTCCAGAAGTCCTTGACAGCTGATCTCCCCCCTGCAATATCTCTTCTGATTTCTTGTGGGTTGTGGCTCCAAGTAAAATTAAAGACAATTTCTGTCTTTTCTCCATTTATCGTTGTGTTGTCCATTGGTTAGGATGTTTGCTTTCTTGATGTTGATCCCCATTGAAGACTACAGTCTTTGATCTTTCTCAGGAAATGCTTTCAATCTTCTTCACTTTCTGCAAGCAAGTTTGTGTCATCGACCTTATGTAGGTTGTTGATGACTTTTCTTCCTCTAATTCTGTTGCAATGTTCTTCTTCATATAATCCAGCTTCTGGACTTATTTGCTCAGCATACATATTGAATAAGTATGGAGAAAGGCTACAGCCTTGATTTACACCTTTCCTGATCTAAAAACAATGCATGATCCCCTCATTCTGTTGACACCTCTGCTTCTAGGTCTATGTACCAAGGTTCTGCATGAGCACAAGTGCTCTAGCATTCCCATTCTTCTCAACGTTAGCCAAACTTTGTTATGAGCCACACAGTCAAATGCCTTTGCACAGTAAATAAAGCAAGTATCTTTCTGGTATTCTCTGCTTTCAGCCAAGATTCAGCTGACATCAGCAATGGCCCTCAAGTCACAGTCTCTTCTGAATCCAGCTTGAGTTTCTGATAGTTTCCTGTCAATGTACTGTTCCAGTTATTTTTTTACTTAATCATCAGCAAAATTTTATTGACGTATGATATTAGTGTTTGGTGGAGCTTCCCAAATAAAACAAGCTTGGAAGCAGGAGTGGCATCCACTTCCGAAATGGCTTGCCTCTGAAAATTCTATGAGCAGTCCTCAGGTCTTTCATTCATAGGGTCGCTATGAGTCTTCTATGACTCGACAGCACTTAACAACAACATGGTATGAGTGATACTGTTTGATAATTTCCACACTCTGTTAGATCACCTTTTCTGGAAAAAGGAATATATATTATTAATCTCATCCAGTTAGTTTGCCAAATAGTCTTCTACTGGCAAGAAATCTGGTGTCTTCCAGATTTCTTGGCATAGATCAGTGAGTACCTGTGGGCTCCATTTGTCTGCTGCAAACACTTCAGTGGGTGTTCCTTCAATTCCTAGGGCCTTATTTTTTTTTTCCAGTGCCTTCAATGCCATTTGGTCTTCTTCCTTCAGCAAAATTGGCTCTTGTTCAGATGTTATTTCCTGAAATGGCTCATTGTCAACCAATTCTTTTTGGTTCAGTGTATACATTCCTTCCATCTTCTTTGGAAGCTTTCTGCATCGTTCAATATTTGCCCACAGCATCCTTCAGTACTGAACCAACAGCTGCTCCACGGAGAAAGATGGACCATCTCCTCCTGTGCAAGTCACTGTCTCTGAAAGGTCAGGGTCAGCTATGAGTTGGTTCCAACTCAACCGAACGTAACAAGATCAACATTAGTAACGTATCAGGCTTCACTAGCTCCACTTCTATACCTGTACTTACTGTGGACATGCTTTTTGCTTTTAGCCATTCTCATATGCATGGAAGGGAGCTCTAGTGGCCTAGTGATAACAAACTGGACTGCAGCCCCAAAGGCACACGGTTCGAATCCACCAGCTGCTTCGTGGCAGAAGGATGGGCAATCTCTCACCTCGTGAAATTTACTGCTTCTGAAATCCCACTGGAGGATCAGCTATGGGTCGATTTCAACTCGATGGCACACAACAACAGCAGCACTCTGCATGTACCAACCAAAAACCAAACCCTCTTCCAACAAGCTGGATCTACTTCACGGCGCCCTTCTATCAGGTCTCCAAGGCTCTACTATTTTTTATTTTTAAAAAATTTGTTTTAATTTTATTTTATTATTTTTGTGCATGTACCGTCAAATCAGATCTGACTGGTACAGGAGGAGATTGTCCTTCCTTCTCCAGCAGAGCATCTGGTGGATTTGAACCACGCACCTCTGGGATTGCAATGCAGCTTCTTGCCACTAGGCCACCAGAGCTCCCTAGGCTCTAAATCTTTATGGAAAGAGTATCTGTCTTCTCTCTTGGAATAGCAGGTTGAGTCAGACCACTATGCTTTTGGTTAACAGTCCAAACCATCAACTAAGACACCAGAATCCCTTGTAATAAGTGTGTTATTGTCATAAGCTGTCGAGTTGAAACTGACACATAGCTGACCCTCCAGGCAGGTTTCAAAGACTGTAAATCACATGAGAGAAAACTGTCCATCTTTCTCCCACAGAGCAACTGGGGGCTTGAACCTCTTACGTTTGGATTGGAAGCTCAGCTCCTCATCTATTAGACCATTAGAGTTCCCTAACATGCATGTCGTGTTCTCTTACTGCGGCTTCAGTTTGCACTTCCCTAATGATGTGCCAGTCATGGTAATGGGCACCCATGGTGGGCAGTGTTGGCTGGAGCTTCCCGACTAAATCAAGCCTGGAAGCAGGAGCGGCATCCACTTCCAAAATGGCTTGCCTCCAGAAACTCTATGTACAAACAGTGCTCAGGCTGTTCGTTCATAGGGTCGCTATGAGTCGTCTACGACTTGACGGCATTAAACAACAACAACAATGACTGCTTAATGTCTTGTTGGGTTTTTTTCCTTGTTGTGTACCATCAAGTCAGATCTGACTGGTACAGGAGGAGATTGCCCTTCCTTCTCCAGCAGAGCATCTGGTGGATTCGAACTGCGCACCTCTGGGATTGCAGTGCAGCTTTGTTGAAGGCCTTCTCATTTTCTTTGGTGAAAGAGCTAAAATATTTTGCTCCTTTTAAAAGTTTAGGGAAATTTTTTTCTTATTGAGTTTTTAAATTATTCTGGACACTAGCCCTTTGTTAGATATACATTTATAGAACTTCTGTCTATAAGTTATTTATTGAAGAAAAAGATTCTTCATTTTAATGTATCCCAAAGTAATCTTTTATTATGGAGTTAAAGCTAATATGGTTTTGCTCGTTTCAATATGAAATGCCTTTTTAAATTTTTTTATTTTTATTAATTTTAATAAATATTTACAGGTATCTTGGATTTCTGTTCATTCATTGAAAATATCTTTTTCTAAGGAAACTTCTACAGTGAGATCTGTGAGAGCCAGGACTCAAGGGGTCTCATTTGTCCAGGTCCCAAGTCTTCTGCCTTTGATGGGTACACTTCCCTTTCCCTACTAGTAATGAGAAATGTTTGGGCTTGTTGTTGGTGTTTTTTGTTTGTTTTTTTTCTGACAGGTGTCCACCCTACACAGGTTTTATTGTGTATATTTTCTCTTTAGAGTTTACATTTAAGTTCATGATCCATTCTGAGTTCATTTTCTTTGTTGTGGTTCATTTCGATTTTGACCTAAGGTATGAATCAGAGAGAGTGCTTCTCAGTGTCAGGCTTTTACGATGGAAGCCACCAGTTTTTCTGAACATTGTGGTTAAGTGTACGCAGATGACAAAAGGGGATTTTGTAACGGGATGTCACACATTTAAGCAGGAAATAGTTTCAGAACCTGCGAGCCTATTCAGAACAGCCATTGCCAGACGTGCCGGGAGCTGCAGGGCACGGCTCGCTCACCAGCGCTTCCTCCACGCTGCACCATGAAGCAGCAGCGCCAGTGCACCCGACCACTGATGACTGCTCGAGTGCTGCAAAAGTGCAAAGATGTTGGTTCAAATCCACCAGTTGCTCTGCCGGAGAAGGAGGGGCAACCCCTCCTGTACCAGTCAGATCTGATTTGATGGTACACACACAAAAAATAATAAGATCATTTTTAAAAAAAAAAAGTGCAAAGATGTCAGTCTGGAGACTAAAGTGAGCCTGGCTCAGGCCATGGTCTTTGTAATTTATCTCTTGTGCATCGGAGAGCTGGACATTGAGAAGAATTGATGCCTTTGAGTTGTGGTGCTGGAGAAGAGTCTTGAACAGCCATGGATTGCCAAGAGAACAAACAGGTCTGTTCCGGAGAGGGTCGAATTCATTTGCTCTGGTTGTTGTTGTTGTTATGTGCCATCGAGTCGCTTGCGACTCATAGCAACCCTATGTACAAGAGCTCTAAATGCTGTTCTATCCTGTGCCAACCTAGCCATCTCAAACGCACTTATTCCCACCGCTCCAGTCACAGGATCGATCCATCTCACCAAAGGTCTTCCTCTCTTTCGCTTCCCCTCCACTCTGCCAAACATGATGTCCCTTTCCAAGGACCAGTCCCTCCTTGCAACATGCCCAAAATATGTCAGACGAAGCTTCAGAATCCTTGACTCCAGGGAACACTCTGGCTTCACCCTCTCCAGGACAAACCTGTTTGTTCTCCATGGTATATTCAACACTCTTCTCCAGCACCAGAGCTCAAAGGCATCAATCCTCTTTCTATCAGCCCTATTCACTGTCCAACTCTCTGATGCATAGCACATAATTGCGAAGACTATAGCCCGGATCAGGCGCACCTTAGTCTCCAGCCTGAAGTCGTTGCTCTTCAGTACTCTTGAGAGGTCCCTCACAGTCGACTTTCCCAATGCAATTCGTCTCCTGATTTCCTGGCTGCTGTTACCAAAAGCGTTGACTGTGGAGCCAAGTAAATTAAAACTGTTAACTATCTCAATCTCCTCACCGTCCATGCTGATGCTGCCAATTGGCCCAGTGGTTAGAATCTTTGTTTTCTTGACATTTAGCTTCAGTCCATATAGGAGGCTGTAGTCCTTGATCTTCTGCAGCAAGCTCTGGAGACAAGGATTTTGAAGCTTTGTCTCACCTACTTTGGGCCTGTGACCAGGAAGGACCAGTCCTTGAAGAAGGATATCATATTTGGAAGGGTGGAGGGAGAGTGCAGAAGAGGAAGATTCTGGATGAGATGGATTGACACAGCCAATTACTGAGGTAATAGGAATGGGGTGTCAGAGACAGTGAGACTGGGTCAGGACAGGACAGAGTTCAGGGCTATTGTACACAGGGTCACTATGCGTTAACAGGCGACATCAACAACAACGACACTTCAGTTACGACTTATTTTTCCAGAGATAGTTAACCCAGCTAAATTACAAGCTATCAACTCAATTTATCCAAATTATATTTATTAATAAATAAAACCTGATTTATCAGTCTTCACATAGAAATTCTTTTTAATCTTTATAAATAACTTACCTGTTACAAAGACCAACTTAAAATCACATCATTCAACAACTGAAATCGTGAACTCAGAAGACAAATTCCTGACAATATTCTCACCTAAGACATTAATAATATATAAAATTTGAGACGTGCACAATTTCACACAATAGCATATGTTCACAAAAGTGTTTTCCCTCAGAGAAGCTTCAATTCTGCTCTGGAAGCTTTTTGACTGAGTCAGAGCCACCGGACTATCTATAATTATGCCCCAGACTTCAAGCAAATTGAATATGGACTTTAACTACATCCTCCATATCCCTTCACCAGAAACCCACTGATCTGTGTTTGGGTTGGGCACAGAGCCCAGTCAAGCTAACACGTCACACTGACTGCCACCCTCACAGACAGGAATCATCGACACTGTCAGGTCACGTTGCAGTTTTAATACCGAAGAAAAGGAAGTAGGATGAAGATTATGCCTTATCTGGTTTCACTTTTAATAATGAACATAACAGGACACAAAAGCCGCAGTGTTTTTTCAGTTGAAAACTCCTTGTGAATAGAAGAATAAACCCTGCAGATCTGAAAAGTCCCTGTAGCTGTCCCTCCCGAGTGCATCAAAAGATGCAGAAGGGTTTGTGTCAACAGAGCTCAGGAAAACTGGGACACATCCAACCGGTGGGTTTGCTCCTTCACAATAACCTTTCATGGAGCATCCTCTAAAATTGCTGACCAGGCTGTCAAACAGAACAAGTCCCACGCCGCTAGGGAGACTTCAGCAAGCCCAAGTTCCCAGAGATCTCTAAGCTCGGGATTGGATCGGGAGGAAAACCTGCAGCGTGTTTCTTGACAAATGCTGTGTATGTTCTAACATAGAGGATGTCTCTGGGAAAAGCATAAAGACTTTTTTTTTCTATTTTGAAATAATTTCAATCTTCAGAAAAATTGCAAAACCGGTGCAGACTTCCTTTCTACTTTCCATTCTTCTTGTTCTAATTTTAACATTTATATAGCCATTGTCAGGGTTGGTGTGTGAACTGCTCTCACACCGAGTAGAACTGCATCATAATATTTCCTTGGCTGTAATTTTTTAAGGTGTTTGAATCATACACTATAAAAAAAATTAAAAATAGAGGAAGAAGGAATGTCGGGAATCTCTCCAGGGTCTTGGAGAGCAGTGATGTCAGTTTGAAGACTAAGCTAAGCCTGATTCAAGCCACAGTCTTTCCAATCACCTGCTATGCATCTGCGAGCTGAAGAATGAATAAGGATAACAGAAGAATCGATGAATTTGAGATGTGGTGTTGGAGAAGAGTACTGAATAGCCAGTGGACTGCAAAAGAAGAAATAGATACGTCTTGGAGAAAGTGCAACGAGAGTGTTCCTTGTAGGCAAAGACAGTGATGCTTCGTCTCACATATCTCAGACACGTTATTAGGAGAAGCTGTTCCTTGGAGAGGGATATCATGGTTGGAGAGGTGGAGATAGCAAAGGAGAGAAAGAGTGTCAACAAAACGGGTTGACAGTGTCTGCAGCCTCGGACTCAAATGTATCGAGAATGGTGAGGACCGTGCAGGGGTGGGACAGAGTTCAGATCTATTGTGCTTAGAGTCGCTGTGAGTTCTACTCACCTTGACGGCTTCTGACAACAACAGGAAAAAGCAAGGGCAAAGAGACAGGGCAGGTTAACATACTGTGGCTAAAACCACCACGGTAGGGTGGATTCGGACTCCCGGTGACCTTCTAGCAGTTTCTGAGGCTGTAAATATTTGCAGAGGAAACAGTCCAGCTTTCTCTCAGAAGCAGTTGATGGCTTTGAGCTTCTGATCTTTCAATTAGCAGCCCAATACATGACACACTGCGCCACCAGGGCTCCTTAGATAAGAAAACTCAAATTCACAGGCATCCGTGGTTCTGACTCACAGCGACCTTTTGTTGGGTTTTTAGGCTGTAAATCTTTTTAAATTTTTTTTTTAATTAGTGTGTGTGTGCGCGCCAACAAATTGGATCTGATTGGTACAGGAGGAGATTGTCCCTCCTTCTCCAGCACAGCATCTGGTGGATTCGAACCGCATACCTCTGGGATTGCAGGACAGCTTCTTGCCACTAGGCCACCAGAGCTCCCTTTAGGCTGTAAATCTTTAGGGGAGAGAATGTCCAAGTTTCTCCCTCAGAACAGCCGGATGCAAACCCCTGGAGACGCACAGCCTCTGGCTGGTGGCAAGACACGTCGGGGACCACGCCTCCAGAACCCCCTTAGATAAGGTACAAAATCCATCGCTGTCAAGTTGGAACCAGCTCATAGCCGACTCTCCAGAGGGTTTTCAGAGGATATAGATCTCATGGAAAGAGACTGCCCATCTTTCTCCTTTAGAGCTGCTACTGGATCCGAACCAGCAGAGGCCCGGCCTTTGGGTTGGCCTTGCAACCCCCTCATGATGATGCTTCCAGAGCTCCCTGCTGTTGTTGTTGTTGTTGTGTACCTTCAATCCAAACGTACCCATAACTGACCCTCCAGTGTGTTTTCAGAGGCAGTAAATCGCATGGGGAGATTGTCTGTCCTTCCCCTTAGGTGTGACTGGCGGATTTGAACTGTGTGCCTTTGAAATTGCAGCACAACTTCTTAACACTAGGCCACCAGAGTTCCCTAGATAAGGTACACGTGGGGAGGGGTCGGGAAATACCATACTACTTGCATCTGATTTTCAGTTGTCAATATTACTGCTTCTCTCAAATTCTTCTCAAATGCCTGGGCTCTAATCTTCACAAAAACAGCTTCAGGCCTTTTCTTCCCCAGCATCATAGTACAGACCGATTGCACCACCTAGGGGCCTATGGCTACAGTACAGTTATTACTAATCAACAGTATTGATACCTTGCTACCAAGCCAAAGGGTCGCTATGAGTCGCCTACGACTCTTAACAACACCACTGTAGAGAGAGAGCTCTGTTGGCCTCGTGGAAAGAAAGTAATGTTACCAAGCCAAAGGTGGGTGATTTTAATCCATTGCCCTCAGGCCTGGTTTTAATTGTTTTTGGTCAAACATTCTTTTAAGTGGTATAACCCTGGTCTGTCCATTTGTTGTACAGAGGTAACTCGTGGTTGCTGTGATGCTGAACACTGTGACACTGATGTGTCTAATGTGATAATGGTTACCCATGGTGGGCAGTGTTTGGTGGAGCTCCCTGATTAAAGCAAGCTTGGAAGCAGGAGTGGCATCCACTTCTGAAATAGCTTGCCTCTGGAAACCCTATGAACCTGGAGAAACAATGAAAGTTATACAGGTGTCCAGGTCTTTTGTTCATAGGGTCACTATGAGTTGCCTATGACTGGACAGCACTTAACAACAACAACAACAACAACAGACAAGCATTAGGGTTTCCAAGACTGTTGATCATTACAGAAGCAGATTGTCTCATGTTGTCTAGCTGCACAGCTGGCAGGTTCATGTCACTGCCTTTCAGTTAGCGTGTTGTGAGGTGTGAGTCTCACTGCAGCTCACAGTGACCCTGTGAACAACGGATCGAGGCCTCGCCCCGCCCTGCGCTGTCTCCACAATCTCTGTCATACTCAAGCCCGGTGTGGTGGCCTCTGTGCCTCCAGCTCGGTGAGGACCTTCCTCTCTTTCTCTGACCCTCCACCTTTCCCAGCATGCTCTCTCTCTCCAAGGTCAGGTTCCTCCTAAAAATGTCCCCAAAGCAATCCAGACGAGGTTTCACCACCCTTGCCTCTAAGATTAACACTCTAATTGCACTTCCTTCAAAACAGATTTGTTTGTTCTTTCGGGAGTGCATGGGATACAGAGTACTCCCCACCAACGCAGCTCAAAGGCTTCAATCCTTCTTCACTGTTGTTACCATAGAGTTGCCTGCATCTGGGAGAGATTGTCTCAGCATTTACATAGCACTTGCTGAATGTCAAGGCCCAGACACTATCTAGGCTCCCAGAACAGAAGCGTGAACCACAGGTCGTGTCCCTCAGAGGGTGAGAAGTCGTGTTCTTCTATTTCCTTGTAGAGGGATGAGCAGTGAAGTAACCCGCTGGACCTCTTACTTGCCCACAAGTTGGGTACCTGACGGGTGGGGGGCAGCCCTAACTCGTACATCTGCAGGATGAAGTTAATCCGTTAAAAGGTTCTAGTCCCAGAAGACTTGCACACCTGCCTCAGTCTTGCTCAGGGAGCCCTTCTCTTTGACCTGCCCATGTTCTCAAGGTGGAGAGAGGAAAGGTAAGAAAGAAAGGCGTGAGGCCCGGGCAGGACTGTTGATCGGATGCTGTGGGGGGTCCAGAGAAATGAGGGGAGACTTGCTGGATTGGGCCCTTATACTGAATGTGGCTGGGTGGTGCGGTCCGGTCCGCTGGACTGTACACGTAACTGAATGAAGTAGTTGGTGGTGTGGTCAGGTCTGCCGGACTCTATGTTAACGGAACTAAGTGGCTGATGGTGTGGTCTGCTGGACTGTACACGTAACTGAATGAAGTGGCTGGAGGTGTGGCCTAGTGTTAAGAAGCTGTGCTGCAATTTCAAAGGCACACAGTTCAAATCCACCAGTCACACCTCAGGGGAAGGACAGACAATCTTCCCATGCGATTTACTGCCTCTGAAAACACACTGGAGGGTCAGTTATGGGTACGTTTGGATTGAAGGTACACAACAACAACAACAACAGCAGGGAGCTCTGGAAGCATCATCATGAGGGAGTTGCAAGGCCAACCCAAAGGCCAGGCCAGAATCTATGTTAATGGAACGAAGTGGCTGGTGGTGTGGTCTGCTGGACTGTACATGTAACAGAACGAAGCCACCTTCACGCTGCTTGCGCCCACTGGTCCGGCCACTGGGCTCACCCTACCATCTTGTACCTTGTGGACGACCTTCCTTTCAGTGACCTTCTCCTTCATCAGCTATGACATCCTCCTCCAGGAAGTGGCCCCTCCTGGGGACAAGTGTCTGGACTCGTGTGTAAGGAGCACTCTGGCTGGACTTCTTCTAAGACAGAGTGGGGAGGCTGGAGTGGAGAGACCAGCACCCCAAGGTGAAAGCCAAGGAGTGGGGGGCAAGAGGCTGGTCTTTTCAGATGCTCAGCAATTAGGAAAGAGAGAGACAGCTGGGTGCACGTCCTGGGTGAGGGGCGATCTCTGGGTGAGGGGAGCTTTGGCCTGTTTTAGGATAAGAGGAAGCAGAGACTCGAGATACCCAGGGTGGACCGAGAAAACGTGGTTCTGGGTCCTCTGGCCAGCATCTCAGGGAAGCGTGGGGGAGGACCCCGTGGACCCCAGGGCCCTGTCCCCTCCAGCCTTCCCGATTCCCCCCCACCAGGGCTTCTCACGCCCTTCACCAGCCCACATTGCCACCTGCTGGGCAGAGGAGACACGGCAACAACATTTATGGAGGGAACCTTTTCTAAAACGGCTGCAAAATCCACAAGAACATCAATCAGCAGTATCGGGGGCCTGGGATGGACATCATTCTATCTCCAGCCTCATCCCTGTCACCGAGTATTTTCAGACTACGGGTCCTTCTCCCTTGTTCCCAATTTTTGCATTCCAGTCACTGATATTATTAATTAATCTTGGCTGCATGTTTGATTTCAGACTGCAGAAGTTGGAAGGAACCTATTTCCTCCTCTTTGGCTTTAGTTGTTGGTGCATATATTTGAATGACAGCAGTATTCACGGCATATGGATCGTGTCCTCTCACAATATCAGGATGGACTGAGAAATGGCCTTTTGACTACGAACACACCCCATTTTTCCTTTTTTCATTGCCAGCATAGTAGATATGATTTGATTGTTTGATTCAAAAAGGTCCATGCCAATCTATCTCAGCTCATCAATACCTGTTGTTGTTGTTAAATGCCGTCAAGTCATTAATACCTAGTATGTCAATATTCTTTGCTTTCTGCCAAGATCCATCTTACATTAGCTATAATATCCCTAGTACCACGACCTCTTCTAAATCCAGCCTGCACATCTGGCAGTTCTCTGTTGTTATATCGTTCCAAATGTTTTT
>NW_006399877.1:8725472-8727834 GCF_000299155.1 Elephantulus edwardii | reverse complement strand
TGAAGCTTCGTCTGACATACTTTGGGCATGTTGCAAGGAGGGACTGGTCCTTGGAGAGGGACATCATGTTTGGCAGAGTGGAGGGGTGGTGCAGGAGAGGAAGACCTTCGATGAGATGGATCGATTCTGTGAGTAGAGTGGTGGGAATGAGTGCGTTTGAGATGGCTAGTTTGGCATAGAATAGAACAGCGTTTAGAGCTCTTGTACATAGGGTCGCTATGAGTCGCAGGCGACTCGATGGCACATGACAACAAACAACATGTCAATATTCATGGGTTCCATTTCTTTTTAACAATGTCCAATTTTCCTATATTCCTACTTCCTACATTCCAAACTCCAATTATTAGTGGTTGTTTGCAACTTTTGTGTGTGTGTTTCCTGGCATGAGGGCTCCGCCGCCAGCAACAAGCTAACGGTCTAAAATAGTTCTGAAGCTCCATCTCACATATTTTGGACATGTTGCCTGGAGGGAGGGTCCAGTCCTTGGAGGACTTCCATGCTTGGAAGGGGAGAAGGTCAGTGCAGAAGAGGAAGACCCTGGATGAGATGGATCGACACAGTGATGGTGCAATGGGGGCCGGTGTGTTCAATAAAGACAGTTACGTTGGCTCAGGACAGGGCAGGGTTCAGAGCCACTGCTCATAGAGTTGCTGTGAACTATAGTCAACTCAATGTAACAACACAACAGGATGGACATGGAGAGGAATGGGAATCCCAGGACGCTTAATTGTGCTCATGCAAAACCTATGCATGGACCACGAAGCAGTTGTCAGAACAGAACAAGGGAACTACATGGTTTAAAATCAGGAAAGGCATGGGTCAGGGTCATGTCTTTCTCCATAGCCATCCGGTTTGTATACTGAGCAAATAATTCAAAAACCTGGACCATATAAAAAAGGATGAGAAATCAGAGGTGGAGGAAGGCTCATCAGTAACCTGGTTGTGCAGATGGCACAATCTTGCTTGATGAAAGTGAAGAAGACTTGAAGCACTTACAGCAGAAGATCAAAGACTAAAATCTTCTGCATGGATTACTCCTCACAACAAGAAAACAAAAATCCTCACCATTGGGCCAACAAGTAACATCATGATTGTTGTTGTTGTTGTTGTTGTTATGTGCCGTCGAGTCATGTGCGACTCCTAGCGACCCTATGCACAACAGCCCTAAACCCTGCTCTATCCCGTGCCAATCACATTGCCTCTGACACACCCATCCTGACTACCCCAGTCACTGAATCAATCCACCTCATAGAGGGTCTTCCCCTCCTGCACTGTCCCTCTACTCTACCCAGCATGATGTCCCTCTCCAAAGACCTGTCACTCCTTGCAACATGTCCAAACATCATGATAGATGGAGAAAAGATTGAAGTTGTCAAAGATTTCATTTTACTTGGATCCACCCATACTCATGGTGGTCATTGGTGGTCATTGTTGTTGTTAGGTGCCATCAAGTCAAGTATGCCTCATAGTGACCCTGTGAACCAAAGATCTGAACTCTGTCCTGGCCTGTGCCAAACTCACACTTCCTGACACACGTGAGCCCACTGCAGCAGTCACCCTGTCAATCCACCTGGTTGAGGGTCTTCCTCTCCTTCTCCAACCCTCCACCCTTCCCAGCATCATGTCCCTCTATAAGGAATAGTGCCTCCTAGCAATATATCTGAAGGATGTGAGGCAAACCCTCATCATTCCTGCCTCCAAAGAGCGCTAGTAGCAATAAAAAAATTTAAAATCAAAAGATGTATTTCACTAGGAAAATCTGCTGTCAAGGATCTCTCCAAAATGCTAAAGTGAGATGATAAAGACTACAGTGTGCGTGGTCTTTTCAATTTCTTGCTATGCATCTGAAAGGTAGACAATGAGTAAGAATGACAACAATCACAGCCTCTGGACCTGTGACGCTGGAGCAGTGTTGAGTATCCTGTGGAGTGCCAACTCTTGGAGGAAGTGCAACCAGGGGCAAAGACATGACACCTGATCTCACACCCGTTGAGCATGTTGCAAGGAGGGGCCAGACCTGGGAAAAAGACATCACACTGGGAGAGGTGGAGGGTCAGAGAGAGAGGAAGACCTCAGGGCATTGGCAGTGACTGAAACACAGACTCACGTTTACTGGAGATGAGAAGGATGCAGAACAGGGAAAGGTTCCTGTCCGTTCATACAGTGGCTCTGAGTCTCATCGACATGATGGCACCACCACCAACAGGGCCGAGAGCACTGGGGGGCTAGACCACAGGGCACCACCACCAACAGGGCCGAGAGCACTGGGGGGCTAGACCACAGGGCACCACCACCAACAGGACCGAGAGCACTGGGGGGCTAGACCACAGGGCACCACCACCAACAGGGCCGAGAGCACTGG
>NW_006399877.1:8718299-8724846 GCF_000299155.1 Elephantulus edwardii | reverse complement strand
CAATTTCCTCCCTTGACCTTTACTGAAACTCACTGCTCTCAAATTGGAACCAATAGCTGACCGTAAATCACACAAGGGTTGTGGTTTTCCAGCCTTGGAAACCCGCTGAAGGGTCAGCTATGAGTTGTTTCCATTAAAAGTCGTGAATTTGAATTCGGAGGATTAGTGTACTTCTGGCATGTTACTATGAAAAGGGGCCAATCCTCTGGCAAGATATCACACTTGGAAAAGTAGGTCCTTGAAAGAGGAAGACCCTTCAAGATGGGTCGACACAGTAATTCCAAGGACGGGTTTAATCAGAGGGGCAGGGTTTCATCCCGTCACGCAGGGCTGCTATGGGTTGGAACCAACTTGATGGCATTTGATATGGCTTAAGATGGGCAGCGGAGGTTCAGAGGCCGACTTGCCCCGTTCATGAGGGAGGGCTAAACTTATTTTGACCAATGACTGCATGTGCAGCCCACTACCTGCTGGTGGAAACGTGCGCGCTACTGTGAAGCTGAATGTTTCAGAGAATCCTGTGCAGATTGCCTGAGTCCTGGACCACTGAGAGCAGCTAACAAGGGGGTGCTTCAGAATCGGACTGTCCGTGCACACCCTGGCGGCCACTGTGGCTTTACAGGGTAACCCATGCTGTCCTCCGAACCAGTTCAACGCTAAACCTCCAGGTTGAGACGTGGGAGCTGGTAGATTCGAATCGCCTGCTTTTGGGTTGGCAGCCTCCTTATCCTCGAGGGCCACCAGAGGTCCCTCTGCCTTCATCAGCACAAGAAATTAACACTCCCACAGGAACCAGTAAGTCAGCTTCCTTCAACACACCAGCAGGTGAGCAGCTTCGTTTTCTGTCCGTGCTGTGTGCACATTTACGGGGGACTGGGGTAACACCCTGGTGACGGGTGTTAGCGGCCATCAAGTCGACTCAGTTCTGAACCGTCCTAGCCTGTGCCATCCTCCAATCTGACATAGTCCAGCCTGTTAACCACCATCAGTCCACCTGGTGGAGGGTCTTCCTCTCATCACACCTCCACCTTTCCAAGCATGGTGTCCTCTTCAATGAACCACCTCTCCTAGCAACATGCCCAAAGCGTAGGAGATGAGACCACCCTTGCCTTCAAGGAGCACTGTTCCTTCACATATTTGTTCTCTTGGCAGTACACAGGGTAATCCGTACTCTTCTCCAGCACTCCAGCAAAAAGGGATCCTTTTGTCCTGTCATCCTTGGTGTCCAGTTCTCAGATACATAGCAAATAACCAAAAACACCATGGTCTGAATCAAGTGCACTTTTTAAAAAAATTTTATTATTTTCTGTGTGTGTGTACCGTCAAATTTGACCTGACTGGTACAGGAGGAGATGGCCCCTCCTTCTCCAGCAGAGAATCTGGTTCAAGTGCACTTTCTTACTCAACATCCCTGGTCCTCATTAAGGTCCCTGACTGCACTTTCCCAGTGTCTTCCCCCCCCCCCCAGTATAGTCTCTTGATGTCCTGCTAGCACCAAGTGTATTGATTGTGGACCCAAGATGAAGTTGTTGCCAGTTTCAATCTTTTCTCTATCTATCATGATGTTGCATATTGATCCAGTGGTGAGAATTTTTTTCTCGACACTGAGATATAACCCTTACTGAAGGCTGCAGTGTTTGACCTTTTTCTCACAGCATACTAAAAGATTATTGATGAGTCTTCCTCCTGTCCAGAGTTCTGGTGATGTAGTGCTAAACCTTAGCAGCTAACTGAAAGGTTGGCAGTTCAGGTCCACCAGCACTCCTTGGGAGAAAGATGGGCAGTCTCCTCCCATAAAGACCTGTTGTTAGGTGTGACTAAACCTCCTTACATAAACAAAAACCGTATGAACAGATGGACACCTTGACCTCTTGACGAAGTGCCCTCCATCAATTAGCCTTATTTCTGCTCTGGTAAGGAACTGTGCTGCCCAAAGACAAGCAGTTAAAATCCACCAGTTGCTCCACAGGAGAAAGGTGGGCCATCCCCATGCAACTCACTGGCAGGTCAGCTGTGGGTCGCTGACTCAATGGTGCTTCTTGCAAGGAATGCACTAGAGAAACTGTAGGGAGTGCTAACCCAGATACTGTACCACCAATTGAGTAAGATGGAAAACGTCCACCCTCCTCGGGATCTGTGACCCCCAGAAAGCCCCTGGAGGGCCAGCTGTAAGCAGACTTTGACCTCACTTTGATGGGTCTCTTCAGTACTTTTTGCCAAAAGCTGACACATCTTCCTTCAGTACCAGCGGCTCTTCTTGAGAAGGTTCAGCATCAGTCTTTTTGGTACAGTGATCGAGCGCTTCAGTCTTCTTTGGATGCTTCAACATTCAGTCTTTTCCCTATAGAATCCCTCAATACTGTAACTCAAGGCTTGCTTTTTTCCCTTCAGTTCTTCCAGCTTGAGAAATGCTCAACATGCTCTTTGGTTTCTCCAACTCCACACATTTGCACATTTCAGTACGGTCTTGTAGCCACCAGTCTGAAACATTTGGCTCCCATTTCGCAATTTCTACCTTTTGATTGAGCAGACACCCTCTTGGCCTTTTCTTCCCTTTCTCACAACTTCACGTCATCTCACCTGCTCTCAAGTGCATAAGGCATCCCATTTCTATTCATGAAATGATTCATCATCTCAGGTGGGATAAACAGGTCTTATTTTGGTTTTCTGGACTTTTCCTTCAGCTTCAATTTAACTGGTCTATTCCAGCTGGCCCTCTGCCTCATTTTGACTGTGGATATTGGAAACGGGATAGATCAGTGCTGGAATCCACTAACCCGAGAAGGCAGCAGAAACACAAACTACTTCAGAAGCAGGTAGGTTCCTTCTCTTCCTTTAAAATGCAAGCCCTAATCCCATCAATGCAGATGGCAGTGAGCTTACCACCACTGACCATTCTCACCTGGTTAAAAATTTAAAAAGCCATTAGGACACTACTGTCCTGTAGCAGTACTCTCCTCAGTGGGTCACTCACTGAACCTTTCCAAGGCCTCTAACCAAGGTCAAGGTTAGAAACCATCCCACTACAGGAAATGCAACCTAGAGCTATGCTTCCCTGAGCTGTCAACAGCTACCTTTTACACAGGTTGCCAGTTCTTTAGTGGTATCTCAACAAGGTCTCAGAACCACTCCTCCAGTAGCAGTCAAGTCCTCTAACTTTCCATCAGCCAAGGACTGCTGGAAACCATACCAGATCCCTGGCTGTGCAAGGACTACTAGTAATGAAGCCTTTGTCTCCCAAATTAAGCAAATGCTTCAATGGTAAAGGCTTACAAGCTCTGCTTTTACCAGCCAGCTCTGTAGCTGCACTAGTCCTCTGCACGGGACCACATGCTGCCGGCTGCCACCCTCTTCAAGTCTAGAGCCATCCTACCTGACAATCAGAAGTTGGCAGTTTTGTCAGGTGGTGAACTATAGATTCTTCTAAGTCTCAACTAAATAAAACAAGTCTCAATTCTTTCAATCCCACCAATACCAAGTCCTATCTTTACATTTACTCCCCATACATTTGGAAATTCAAGTGAATATGCATGACAATTGAGGTCTTTTGAACTGTGATGTTACAAGTTCAACCAACCCCAGTAGCAAGGATTATGACACACTGTCACTCAACTTGGGGCACTATTTTCAGGAGTAACCAGTACCCATCATGCTGGGTCAGAAAATGTGATGAAGACCGAGTGATGGACTGAGGCAGTGACGGCAACAATGAACCTGAGTGTGACAGAGATCATGAAGGTGGTGCACGACTGAGGGTTACTTGTTAGGATTCATAGTTGAGGACCTAAATTTAAACTGCACTTAAAACTTGGTGAGCTCTGGTGGCAAGCTGCTGCACCACAATCCCAGAGGTAACACGGTTCCAATCCACCAGATGCTCTGCTAGAGAAAGGGACAATCTCCTCCTGTACCAGTCAGATCTGATTTGAGGTACACATGCCAAATAACAAAAACGACAAAACTAGCCTGGTTAGAATTCTGTACCTAAAGCTGAGATTTGTGGGTCTAGATTCAAACCTTTTGGGGTAATTGAGCTAACCGGAACACTCATGATGCCTTAAACGTTAACTGTTAGTAAGTCTTTCCTCATTAGATGGGACAATGAGGTGAAATCCCTTTATACAGCCCAAGGCTGCCTGTGTACTTAAAACCCTAGCACTAAATAAAGGTCAAAAAAATACACTATTTGATCTAATGCTATTCCAGACCCAGCAGCACCTATTTCTCAGACCCAACCCACCCAGCGCCCGATGTTCGTTGCTCTCATTCCAGAGACAAGCTGGTCCCCTTGTCATCAACACCAGCAGAGTGTCATAGGCAACCAAACTCAGGTTGGGGTTGTTCTCTTTGCAGGGTAGTTTCTATGCCAGCCCCCCGCTAGGTGAGACCCAGGAGCAACACTGTAGAAAACATCAGTCCGCCATCAGAGTTTTAGGACTTTAATTTGTCCCCCAAAGTCACTGAAGCAAAATTCAGGATAAAACATTCTGCTTTCCTTTACACCTGCCAACGCAAAAACTATTTGTAGGAAAAATGGTTTTGTACATGGGATGAAACTTAATATAAATTCAAAACTTACAGATAAGGGTTAGCTCTATCACTCATCTCTTAAAAAGTTTATATGAATATCCAGTCAAAACCAACAGGGCATTTCCCTTGAAATGTTATCTGAAGAGATTTCCAAGCCGACCAGAGCTGTCTACTGTTGCGGAATGTCCTCAGAAGGCTCTGCCATGACCTCAGAGTCCTTTCTTTCAAGTGGAAGAGGGAAAGAGGGAACTATTCAAACTTCGTCTTCTTTCCTTGTGGTTTGTGGTCACCGCCGCCTCCCCTGCCTCCTCGGAAGCCACCTCGGCCTGCAGAAGGAAAGGCATTACTGAAGAGGAGGTGCAGAGCTACTGGTCACCCCTCCTCAGAGTGATCAACACACCTGGGAATAAGACCCAGCACAGATCTCAAGGAGTCTCTCTTACCTCCACCAAAGCCGCCACGGCCCCGGCCTCCGAATCCACCTCGGCCTCCACCTCTGCCGTAGCCACCTCTGCCACCAAAGCCGCCCCGGCCTCCACCTCTTCCGCCAAAGCCACCTTCACCCTTAGGCTTGGCCCAGTCCAAGGTCACTTTGTTTCCATCAATTTCACCATCTTCCATGGCCTCCTTGGCAGCTTTCGCGTCCTCCTCACTGTTGAAGTCTACAAAACCAAACCTGAAATAAACAGACTCAAGTCAACACAAGCTGAGATCATCTTACCCACTGGACAGAGATCAAGAATCAGGCTTTGCTCAGAGCAGATACGGCAATGAACAAAATGGAGCGTGGTGCCGTAGACTGCTTTAACGACAGCAATGTCTCACAGAACAGCAGAGCTTCACCCCTGTGGAGGCAGGTAAGCCTTAGTAAGACTCTGTGAAGTGACTCTTCTTCTCGTGCGAATCCATAAACTGTCACTGATCGGACAGAAAGGAGCTCATTGAGAAGACTGGTCAGACCTGAGGCCCCATCAGGATGGTGGCAGCTCTGACGCTAGGGGATGTCATTACTGTAAACCTGAGTCACTCATCTTACCCTTTTGAGGAACCAGTTTCCCGGTCAGTAACTATTCTGGCACGAATTGAACCGTCAAATGACTCTTTCAAGGTCTCTTCGGTGGTCTCTTCAGACAGACCTTTGACAAAGAGGATTTTGGTTGGCTGGCCCCAAGCATTAGACGATCCCTTGGATCCCTGCAACTCCAACCTGATTGCTCTGCCCTCAATTTCTCTTTTATTGCAAGAATTTAAAGCTTCTTTAGCATCTTCGAACGAAGCAAATTCTATAAATGCATACCTGAAGACAGAATTAACTTTACAAGTTAAGTCACCAACTAAGCAGATTCTTCTAACATCTATATGGCAAGCCTTACACAAGTCCAACAGCCCTTTATTTTACAAATAATGAGAAATCACTCTTTTACCCTTTAGATTTGCCATTCTGGTTCTGTGGCACCTTGATAGCAGTTGCCTTCTCAAATACCTCCTGAAGAGTCTCTTCTGTTGCATTATAGGATAGGTTGCTTAAAACTAGAGTTTTTGATTCACCTACAAACAAAACAAATGCAAAGTATACTCACTATTTAAAATAGTCATTTCAGGTTTTAGTAATGGCCAATACTGTTTTCAAGAAGGGTCTTTTTCATAATGGGACATGAGCCCAATGTTGATGTATTCAACTCACTTGAAACTTGGCCTGCAGTCACCCCACCGACTGGCTGTTAACAAGCTCTACTAACTACGTTAATACATTTGAAGGACACTAGACTCACCTATTACAATTCAACCCAAAATGAGCAGATGTATCTCTTACACAGAGAAAGCACCATCAAGTCTTACTACCACTTTTCTGTGACTGTCACCTCCATCTAATTGTAGGATCAACTAAAAAGGATTTCCCGCTCCTCAGCTACGGCCCCAAAGATTGTGAGCAAGTCTTACCACTCCAAGTGCTCGCCTTTCCACCTCTATGGTCCTGATTTTGACCTTTCTCCCCAGTGTAGTACAGGGATATCGA
>NW_006399877.1:8713044-8717859 GCF_000299155.1 Elephantulus edwardii | reverse complement strand
TGATTTCCATAGCATCTTCAAACACTTCTTTTAATTCTTCCTGAGTGACTTTGTAAGGCAAATTTTTGGCCAAAAGTGTTCTGGCATCTCGATCTGGATTAAACAGAGAAAAGTTAAAAAGATTTATTATTCAACAAGTATTTCTGAAAGCCTCTAATGTGCAAAGAAAAATACAAGGCTGTACCAAGCATGTTAGAGAAAACACTTGCCCTTGGTTCTGTCACAGCAAACTATGTGCTGAAAGAACAGAACTGGCCTAACAAAACTCGAAGTGGCCGCTAGTTTTTCAGTAGAAAATGTACCATTTTAAATGGACGTGTGTAAAGGAAAGGCTGGCAGGGACAGAGCATAAAAAGAACAGACAATGTATGTGATCATGATGCCGTTGCCATGTACAAGACACAGAAACACTGCTGGGCTGTGCTAAGTACTGGTCTGTTTGAATCCACTGTGGCCACGGTGTATCCCAGCACCTTAACATTTTGGTGTGCACTAGGGTTTTCCCTGGGAGACACCTTCCTCCCCAGCCATCAGTTAACAGGACTGGGCAATCTTTTCTCTAGATATTTCCGTATAAACAAGTTTGAAAAGTTCTTCCCTACGCACCTTTCTTACTGTCTTTCCCCTTTGGTCTCTCTAGTTTAATTTCATTGCCAAAGACTTTTAAGCCAGTGAGTTCCAAGGCTCTTTCCAGGTCCTCAGCAGATTCAAAATCCACATAGCCAAACTTCCTGGAGGATGAAGAAAGAAAGTCAACAGCTTTACCAAACATTCTGAGCGCCATTCCATAGCACTAATGCAGTATGCAAATAAAGCATATAGAAAACATCCTAAATCTCTGCAGGTAATACTAATACCAACGCCAAGTACACTAACTACACTCACTGCTTACCATAAATCTAAGATTGATATGACTGGCCTTCAGATCATGACAAAAACCTTGACAGAATCTGACCAGAAAGATTTTTTGAAAATACAAATTGTTACATTTAGTGTGTGTCATTCTTGTGCAGGGACCATGCGAATCTTCTCTTTAGCATTAGAATTTTAATACGTGTGCAGCTGAAGCAAGCACTGACAGAAGAATTCTTATCTGGCAAAAAAAGCTATTACGGATTCTTTGGTATGACTGAAGAACGAGCCAGCAAATTCTGTTAACTATTAATGAATTATTTGGTGCTACACTGAAAATGTGAAGTTTTAAAACCAGTTACTTACCTAGTCATACCAATTCTGACATCTGTAACAGTAAGATCATTTTTAGCAAAAACGTCACTGAGACCAGTTTTTAATTCAGGGGCAGATTTGTTGCAGTTCAGGTTTCCAACAAAGAGATTGAAAGTTGAAGTTGGTTCAACAGCTGTAGGAAAACAAACGGGGGAAAGACCTCAATTTAGTGACAGTGACAAAAATGAACTTGCACACTTGTACATCTCACACACATCAGCATCTTAATGTGACATCAGGATTCAGTATTAAGTCCCTTTGTCATTCATCATTTGTGCTGTGTATGTTCCCCTAGCCCTGAAAATGCTGTCAATTACCTTCTACTTTCTGTTTCTTGGCTTCAGGAGCAGCTTTCTGCTTGGTCATGTCCTTTTTTCGCTTTCCAGATACTTCTTTGACAGGTTCTAAGAAAATGTGAAAATGTGTTATCTCACAGAGCTGTCACCTGTATCCAAGTGTTTCCTTTAAACACCTGAGGAAACTTTAACCACTTATACCTGCTTCCTCCTCCTCCTCCTCCTCCTCTTCTTCCTCGTCCTCTTCCTCCTCCTCCTCTTCGTCGTCATCGTCATCTTCGTCGTCGTCATCCTCCTCCTCATCTTCATCCTCAGTCACCATCTTGGTTTTTGTGAGAGGCACTTTGGCAGCTTTCTTTCCTTTGGCGGGTGTCGTCTCCATAGCCTCCTCTTCAGAGTCTACAATGTCAGTCATACGCTTTCTTAGAAATAACATTCAACTCACTCCCCTCAAGTAGGTTTCTGAGACGATAAATCAAGGAACTACAAATCACCAAACTGTAAACTCTAACACTAGCTCTAATAAGAGTACTTAAAGGAGAAATGTTAACATTTAGAAAACCAACCACATACAACCCCTCCAAGCATGTGGAAGTGGCACTTTCCTGAGAATGGCAGCCCTGAACACAAAGGACCCCCTTACAGAGGCGTCTCTGCCCTCAGGGCTGTCCTGTTTGTAGGGTAGACGCTGCTGCACTCACGCCGCGAGTGTCCCACGATCAGCAGCGCGGGAATGACCAGGTACGTACCGTCTTCATCGTCGTCGTCGTCGTCTTCGTCGTCGTCTTCATCGTCCTCATCCTCTGAGCCCGGGGCAGCTGCTTTTGTTTTAATCATTTCTGGCTCAAATTCATCTTCTTCCTCCTCCTCTTCCTCCTCCTCATCGTCTTCCTCCTCCTCTTCTTCCTCGCTGTCTTCATCTTCCTCCTCACTCTCATCCTTCTTGGCATTCTTGCCATTCTTTGCCCCCTTGGTGGGCACAGCACCCTTTTTACCGGGGGTGGCCACCACTGCTTTGCCCGGCGTGGCACCCTTCTTGCCAGGTGCTGCTACAGCTTTGGCAGGTGTAACTGCCATCTTGGCTGGTGTAACTGCCACCTTCTTGCCAGGAGTGACAGCTGCTTTCTTCGCTGGTGCAGCAACCACCACCTTTTTTGTTGAGGACACCATTACTTTCTTTGAGGGCACTGTGGCATTCTTCTTGCCTTTTTTCTGAGGAATAACAACCTACAAGAAAATAAATTGCATTCCTCACCTTTCAATTCATGTGAAGTAACCAAGCATAAGCAATGCTAAATACTACATTAAAAAGCCACCAATAAACTTATACCAAATACGCACTCGAGCTCTGAAGCCATCAATCTTTCACATCAAAAGAGGCTCACTCAGAAACCCTACATATAACAGAATGAAGCCTACCTGGTCCTGAGCCACCCTCATTGTTGCAGCCACTATGTGAATCCATCCTGAGACTACTGCTCTTTTCACTGACCTTTGTTTTTGCAAAAATGATCCTTTTTCCAAGGATCAGCACCAATTACCAATACAACATGTGCAATAAAATCGCATCAACATTAAAATGAACATTTTAACATTTTTGCCGAGCTGCAATCAACTCACAGCTGATTCTCTGTTTTTAGACATAGTTAACCACATGGGAGGAAACAGCCATCCTCTCAGAGCAGCCGGTGGACCCTGAGCATCTGTGACTGTGAGGCGGCTTGTTACTAGCAGGCCACTAAAGCGGACTCCCTCACCAATGGGTAGCCTTGGGTTCTTTATCACACTTCTAAAAGCTTCTACACTGAAAGGCATTCACCACCTAACGAAAAATAGCAGATAGTAGGAGTCTGAAACTGAAAACTAAAAAAGCAAATAGGATAGACGAACCTTTTCCAAACTTAACCAACCAAATGAGAATGTGTGAGGGAGCTCTGGTGGCCTAGTGGCAAGAAGCTGGGCTGCAATCCCAAAGGCATAGGGTTCAAATCCACCAGATGCTCCGCTAGAGGATAAACAATCTCCTGGGACAGCTGGATTTGACTCGCTGCTGGTGGTGGTGGTGGTGGTGGAATGTGTGTTGGGTTTACTGGGGGAAAAGTTGCTTCTTCATAATCAAGTCATGCTCAAAACGACTTTTCTCAAGTAAAGAGTGGTGATCCTGTCTGAGGTTGGGTCAGCGCCTCTGATGGGGTGCAATCAGCATACAGGCGTGCAGTGCTCAACAGCAAAGGTCACACCCACACACAACAAAGGACAAGTAAAAATGTGGTCATGAGTGCTCCCACCAATGAAACCTTCATCAATTACTCCTACGTATTCCTCGAGGCTGTGGGAAAGGGGGGGCATGGCTACAAACAGGAAATCCTCAGACCTGAACCTCAATGCTGCAATTTGTTGTCCAAGTTGTGTCCTCATTTTCTAGTATTTGCCACCAACAAATTCAAACTGGAAAAGTGTAATGATTTCAATTCTATCCCATCTCCCCAAGCCAAGAGACCACATAAAGGTTTTATGTAAGCCCCCAGGCATCTGCCAGGCTGCCAAGCCCTCTTTACCTCTTCTTCACTGCTTTCCTCCTCATCCTCTGACATGTCTTCATCCTCACTGTCTTCCTCTATCTCCTTGGGGGGAGGAGGCAGCTTCTTGGGCTCGCCTTGATTTTTTCCAGCCTAAACGGGAGACCAAATCGGAGTTACACAAACACTGATCACGGGGGGCAGTTCCTTCTCGCCCAGAGCTTTCCTGATGTCCACTACGACTAACTTTTAACTTCCCTTCTCGAGTGCTACGAACTTGTCTTAAAAGTAAAAAATAAGATTTATCCCGATGTCAAACGGCGCCCACCTTTCCTCTCCTCCCCGTGGGCTGTCTCGGGCACAGGTGTTCGAGGAGCTCGCCGAGCACAGGTAACAGAGCCCCGAGCGCGGGGCCCACCGGCCTCCTGGCCCCGGGACCCCCCCCCACCGCCTGTGCCCAGTTCCAGCCCGCCTCCCGCCACCGATCTCATCGCAAACTCCAGTTAATGCATCTTATTTTATTCTGAATGTTGGCCATGGTTCCTAAAGCTTTCTTTCCTTTAGAAAGCACCCCGATCCCCCCAGAGGAATAACAACCTACAATGCACCTGGATAACTGGCATTACTTGTATTGGGGGATTAACTTCCACTGAGACTCAGTATTATTTCATCAAACACACACATACCCTTTACTCTTCCCATCTTTGCTGACTAATCTGATTTCCATAGCATCTTCAAACACTTCTTTTAATTCTTCCTGAGTGACTTTGTAA
>NW_006399877.1:8704079-8712724 GCF_000299155.1 Elephantulus edwardii | reverse complement strand
CTCATCCTCTGACATGTCTTCATCCTCACTGTCTTCCTCTATCTCCTTGGGGGGAGGAGGCAGCTTCTTGGGCTCGCCTTGATTTTTTCCAGCCTTCACGAGCTTCACCATGATGGCGGCTGGGAGCGAAGGGATCGGAGGAGAGCGAGTGGCGCAGAGCGATCCTACAGGAAGCTAAGCGACGTTGATGGCGGCCGCGAGTGCTGAGCCTGGAGCGCGCACGCTGGCTGCCAGCTAGAGCTCGAGACTGAGGCGAAAGACTGAGCCTGCCCAGTAATCAATCGTCTCTGGAAAGTCGACGTCACGACCTCGTGACCCAGCCTCAGCCAAGAAGGACGCGCGGCTGTCCCCGAAGCCAATCGGGAGAGCCTGACATCATCGAGACGGGGCGGGAGTGGGTGGGCCAGCGGGGCCCCGAGCGTGGAGGGGGCTCGGCGGCGGTGCCCGGGGGGCGGGGTCCGCTTTGTGTGAAGGGGGTGCTGATTGGTCCGTGGCCGCGCGGCCCCGAGTGCGCCTGCTTTGCTCACACTCGCGGCGCCTGCGCACAAGTTGGGGTGCTTTTTGGCGCGGGCTGGGCCTTTCCGCGGGTGCTGGGGTCTGGCGCCTGCGGTCCCTGAAATAAGTCTCGTCCCCTCGGGCGGCCTCTGGGGCACCTGCCTTGCGGCCCTACAAAATATTTCATCCTCGTGTAACTACTGATGGGTCTGAGGCTGCCGGACGTCCAGGCTCTACGGGGTCCCCTGTACATTTTTCGGGTGCTCACCTTAGCCCTGGATCATCCCTGGAGCAGGAACCTTTTCCCCCTGGACATAGATGGTCCTCACCCCGGCCTTGCACCCCAAAACTGCACGTGTTAACAGAGCTGTTAATAAGAGGTTTACCGCGCTTAACCTCGGCAGCCTCGTGCAGTGAGTCCCTCCTCCCTGAGAGCGCGGACTCAGAAGTTTCTGTCCCGTCCCGGCTTTTATCACCCATCTGGAGAGAAACCTGTGTCAGCCAGCTGCAGAGCTGGGGCTTTGACCACCTCACAGCTGCTCATAGGGCCCCAGTGCCAGTACTGTAGCTTAGTGGCAAGGAGTTGCCCCGCTAACTCATAGATAGGCAGTTCGAATCCACCAGCTGCTCTGTGAGAGAACGATGATTTTTCACGTGGTCTATTGCCTTTTAAAACCGGTGGGATGGTCACCTTTGGATCAATGCAGGCTCTAACTACAAACTAGTATCGTGGGGACCCCAAGACTGTCGGGGAATGACTCCAGAGGGTTTTCAGTGGCTGGGTTTTCAGCAGGGGCTCTTCAGGCTTCTCTTCTAGGCACATCTGGATGTTTCAGCCGTCATCCTTTCCATTAGCAACCATTTACAATATCCATGGCAACTCCCCAGTAGGCCTTCTATCGTTTTCTTTGGTGGGTTTTTCTGAAGTAGATTGCCAAGCATCACTTCACAGACATTAAAATACAAATAGGAAGCAGTGGCATCAGTTGGCTCAGGACTAGGTCAGAGCCGCAGGACAGGTTCCCTTGGTGGCAGAGGCACAGAAAACTGTCTTTGTACTGTGATATTGCCCGTTATTCAGGTAGGTTGCTTTGCGGGCCACACTTAATTTGTAATTAGTGCCAAATCTCTCTTTTAAAAAAACTATTTTATTTCATTATTTTTTGTGTGTAGCGTCAAATCAGATCTGACTGATACAGGAGGAGATTGTTCCTCCTTCAGCAGAGCATCTGGTGGATTTGAACCATGTACCTCTGAGATTGCACTGCAACTTCTTGCCACTTGGCCACCAGAGCTCACCAAAATCTCACAAACTATAGCCCTAGCTGCAGTTTCGAGCCTGCAGAAAATCTGTCCTGGGCCTCTCCTACCTTGATGTTCCTATCCAGAGCACCTTCAGCTTTGCTGCTGTTGCCCAACTGATCCGAAAAAGTTCCCCTGGGAAATGGGTAGTGATGATGGTTCACAACATGTTGTATGTACGTAAAGTCACTCAGTTGTGCACATAAAAATAGTTTCAATGGAGCCATGGGTTGAATTGTGTCTCCTCAAAATATACATATTTAATAGTATTGTATGGAAGCTGGATGATCTGATAAAAAGAATAAGAAACGCCCCTTAATTCCATTGCAGTCCTAAAGGTGAGTATGGAGGCAGCATCCACAACACAAATCTAATTCCCTTGGGTCAGACATGTCCTCTCATGCTCCTGCACTTACTGGGTCTGCAATTCAGTGGCCACACAGACTTCTTAGAGGTATAGGGTTTATTAAGGAAGATAATGGGTGCAACCACTGTGGAAAGTGGTGTGGCACTTTCTCAAAAAGTTGCAAATAGAAATACCATTTGACCCAGCAAGTCCACTACTACCCCAAAGAGACCATAACTGACATCCAAGCAGATATATGCACACCCATGTTTATCGCGGTTTTGTTCACAATAGCAAGGAGTTGGAAACAACCTAAGTGCCCATCAACAAATGAATGGATAGAGAGGCTCTGGTATATGCACACAGTGTAATACTATGCTGCATTGAAGAACAAGGAACTCAAATATTACGCAAAATGGTTGACCCTGGAGGACATTATGCTGAGTGAAGTATCTCAGTCACAAAAGGACAAATACTGTATGATGCCACTGTTGTAAAACAGGACTGACATCAGGGTTGGGGCGAAGACTGAGAAAAACTGGATAAAATATGTATACTGCATTGAAATAGATGAGGGAGAGAATAAAAGCGATATGTGATAGGGTATTATGGTTATCACAAGAGTCCAGAATTAAGGTTGCATAGTGGAGTTGTACTTGGGGCAGTGGAGGGGGGAGATTGTATACCAAAGAAAGAATTTTTCTTTTCAAAGGAGCAAATTGGGGTGGGGAGGGCTGGGCAGGGAGAAAAGTGCAACTATGAATGAATGGAAATCCAAGATCTCTCTAACCTGGCTAGCACGCCAAGCCAGTTGGCCAAGAGCGCTGAAGGTCGCGCGCGGAACGCCACCGCCTCGCCACCCCTCTAAATGTTCATTAAAATTAATAAAATATTTTTTTTAAAAAGGAAGATAATGGACTATAATTTAGGTTAACTGTGAGATACAGTCAAAATTCAGGTTAACAGCAGGATACAAACTCTTCTCTCCGTCCAGGCGGCTTCTCAGTGAACAGCAAAACCCAGTCCTTCGTTAGTCCAGACAGCTTCTCAGTGAACAGCAAGATGCAGGTTCTGGCACCAGAATCTCTGCCCCAGAAACACACATGCTGCTCCTGCTCCTGCTGCTGCAGATGCCCATCCTGATGCTGCTGCTTGGTGGTTAGATCTCCAGTTTCTGCTGCTGAATCTGCTCCAGTTATTGGAGAGGCTTGCCAATCTCCCTTTGGATAGATTAGCATGTCCCATGATCATGCAGAAGAGATTTCTCACGCAGCTGTTAGTAATGTAGGCAGGCTGGCTGTTTGCAGGGCAGGCAGAGCTGAGGCAACTGGATCAGATTAAAGACAATGGTCTTAGGAAGCCAAGCTTAGCAGTAGGCCTGTTGTTGTTAGGTACCATCGAGTTGCTTGCGACTCATAGCAACCCTGTGTAAAACAGCCCTAAACCCTGCTCTGTCCTGTGCCAATTTTACTGTCTCAGACACGCCCATCCCCCTTACCCCAGTCACTTAATCAATACATCTTATTAAGGGTCTTCCTTTCCTGTTCTGTCCCTCCGCCCTCTCAAGCATGACATCCTTCTCCAAGGACTGATCCCACCTTGCAACATGTCCAAAGTATGTCAGACCGAGCTTCAAAATCCTTGCCTCTAAGGACCAGCCTGGCTTCACCCTCTCCAGGACAAACTTGTTTGTTCTCCTAGCAGTCCATGGTATGTTCCATAGTCTTCTCCAACACCAAAGCTCAAAGGCAACAACTTTCTATCATCGCTAGTCATTTTCCAGCTCTCTGAAGCATAGCAAGTAATGGCAAAGACCATGGCCTGTATCAGGTTCACCTTAGTCTCTAGACTGACATTGTTGCTCCTCAGTACCTTGGAGAAGTCTCTGACAGCAGACTTTCCCAATGCAGTTCATCTTTTAATTTCCTGGCTGCTGGTACCAAGAGTGTTGATTGTAGAACCAACCAAACTGAAGCTGTCAACAATCTCAGTCTCTTCACCATCTATCATGATGCTGCCAATTGGCCCAGTGGTGAGAATCTTTGTTTTCTTGATGTTGAGCTTCATACTGAAGTCTTTAATCCTACTATACAATAAAAGAGAGTTTCCCTAAGGTGTGCTCTAAAGAAGGTTCAAATACTACAAATAGGAACCCATTGGGTAAAATGAAATGGCCTCATTATTGCTAACATTTCTGCTTCTCAAATACCCCCTCCTCATTTCTGTTCAAATACTAGTGGAAAACTGAATCCACAAAATAGGATGTTCCAGAAATAACGCACACAATGAGCTGACCTAAGGTTACACCTTCAAGATAAGAAAAAGGTGCCGACAGAATACTGTCCAAACCAAGACTTGCTGAACCCACCACCCTTCTCTGTATATAACAGCAACAGCTGTTGACCTCAACTTTGAGAGCTCAGTCCACTTGCATGCAGTTGATAATAAACCAACTTATTGCTTCACACACATGCCTTGTGTGGTTGGTTCGAGTAGTCCTGGTCTGACTCCAAACTTAACCCCCTTTTCTCTCTCTTCTCCTAACCTTTTAGAGACCAGTAGCACTAGTTAGTCGAAAAATAGATCAAAGCCAAGAAAAAGTACCCTTTATGGCAGAGGCACAGAAAATTTGGCACCAATTATAAGTTTATAATTCAGTTATACCCACAAGGCACATGATCTGAATGATATCTTCTATCTCAGTAGGGAGTGGGCTGGAAAGTGAAGGAGACCTCACCACACACCATAATGAACTGCCAAGAGCAGGATACATTCCTTTAGATCAGAGCCCTGCCCAAGGTACTCCTCGATTCCAGGGAAAGCCAAGACAGATGGAGATGCCCAAAGGATATAGATCCTGAAGGAAACCAGGCCTTTCTTCCACAACCAACAGATAGAGTAGACCTTCCTCTAGAGAGGGCCCCTTGAATTTGCCTTCTAACCTAAACTGAAAGAGAATAAATCTGTTTTATTTTATTTTACACTAGCTTATTTACAAAATTTGGATACATTGTTTCTGAGAGCAGATTCTTGCAATTTTCCTAGGTCATCTATTTGTGGTAACAGTAGAGAGCTCTGGTGGCCGAGTGGCAAGGAGTTACACTGCCAACCCAAAGGTATGCAGTTCAAATCCACCAGCTGCTCTGCAGGAGAAAGATGGACAGTCTCCTCTTAAGTGATTTACAGGCTCTGAAAACCTCCTGGAGGAGCCACTGTGAGTGGATTCCAACTGGACATTACATAACAACACTTGTAGTATCTCTGACAGCAGCACCAGATATCTGAGACAAGTGGCAAAGGTTTTATCATGTATGTCTCACCACAATAAAAGGCAACAAAGAAAGAAGGAATCTTCCCCTCAGGATGCTAATAGGAGAAGTCTGGTTTAGGGCCTTGGGTTTTATTTTAACAAGGGCCTTGGGGATTCTTGTGAACAATCAAGTTATTTTGCAATTCTTCCTGGCACACCCCTGGGACTGAGGGAATAGGAAACCCTCTGGGCTCTGGTCTGAGCCAGCGTCTGAGGGCAGGTGCGGGCCTTGGATCTGATTATCTGCGGGGCCCCAGCCTAAGGAGGGAGTGTTGGGGGGACAAATCAGGCCCTTACTGGGTGGCTGGGCAGAGAGAATGGCAGGATCCCAGGCCGACTGGACGAAGACCTTCAGTGTTTCCAACTGTAGTGTCACAGAGGACCCTCAGCACGTGTGAGAAGAGGTTGGAGAGAGATTCACAGTGGATTAGACCAAATGACAGGGACAAATTCTAGAAAGACGTCATGGTTGGCTCTTTGTGAGGAGCCCTGGAGACAGAGTGACTGAGTGCTCATCTACTAATCAAAGGCCAGTGATTGGGACCCACCAGCTGCTCCATAGCAGTAAGAGGTGCTGTCTGCTTCGGTCGAGACTCAGAGCCTTGGCAATGCTGTGGGGGCAGTTCTGCATGGTCCTACAGGCCTTACGGGGTCATCATGAAGCAGAATCAACTTGATGGCCATGGATTTGGATTTCTGTGTGTGTGTTGATGTTGTTTTTCTTTTTCTACTTCTTGTCATTGAGATCTGTTTACATCTCCTCCTGAGAGGCCTGACCCCAGGCTCCAACACAAAATCGTTAACCGCCTTGTGATAACCAGGCACAACGGACGAAAAGCGGCCAGCCCTGTGCCACATGCACAATCCATCCCAGATCTGACCCCCATATAGAGACTCACCCAGAAACCCATGACCCTCTCCCTTTAAGTGAGTCCTCCGCAGGAACCAATCACTACCTGGTATTGTTCATGTCTGTTTATTGTCTATCCTCACCCCCAATCATCCCCCACAGTCCGAGGACACATATTTTGTTCTGGTCTGTATTCTTGGCATTCAAAGTACTGCCTGGCACACACACTGACGTTGAATATGATTTGTTAGATGAATGGATGAGCTACGGTAGTTGTTGTTAGACACTGTCAGGTCAACTACAACTCATAGTGACGACGCTCACACTTCACCTCCACACTGCAGCCACTGTGTCTGTCAGTCCATCTCCTCACTGCAGCCACTGTGTCTATCAGTCCATCTCTTTGAGGATCTTCTCCCTCACTGACCCTCTACATTCTCAAACACCATGTCCTTCTCCAGACACTAGTCCTTCCTGATAATACACCCAAACTTCGTGAGATGATGCCTCACCATCCTTGCTTCTAAGTCGTGTTCTGGGTGCATGTCTTCCAAGGCAGACTTGTTTGTTTTTATGGTGATCTGGCTATAAAAAGAGCAGGGCTCCAGACTGTGGGGACAGCCACTTCTGACCTCTACTAACTCCTCAGGGGGGGAGGCGCCCCCATCAACAGCATCTACAAAACAATTCCCATGGGGTCAGACATGTCCCCCACTCTTTCACACCTCTTTCTGCTAATTTCATCACCAAGTCTACTACTCTGTGGGGTCTGAAATCTGTTGTGATAGCTATGCCTACTACACAGAACCATAGTCACAATGTTGGGGTTTATTAGGAAAGCTAAAGGGAGGTGTGACAGAAACGGTAAAGTTGTCACAGGACAGAGAAGGTTTCAGGGCTGTTGTACATGGGATCACTATGAGTCACAAATGACTCGATGGCACATAACAACAACAACAACAACCAGTTACAACTCAGGATGGAAGAGAAATAAAACTCAGTCAGAACAGCTTCTGAAGTGGGCTCACAGGTATACCAGTGTTACAAAGCTCTCTTAGTCCCGCCAACTCCTCCAACATGTGTAGGAAAAGGCTCCTGGCTCCGGCTCTGTGAGGTGGCAGTCCCAGGTAAGTTCTGTCTTGTGCTGGGGTCTCTGGTTCTCTGTTGCAGCTGCTCCTATAGGCCCCGATCTGAGAAGTGCAGGAACATGGCCTGTCCTCCAAAGTGCATCTGAGTGGACTTGAACCTCCAACCTTTTAGTCACCAGCCAAGCAAGTTAAAGGGTCTTGGATTTTGCATCTGACAGAGTCTCTCCCAAGTGCTGCCTCGGGGAATTCCCTGAGGTGACTGCTGAGGGTGATCCCACCTGCCCTGGCCTGCAGGCTTGTCTGTTGCCCTTAGTTACAGGCTGGGAGACAGCCCTGAGCATTTTTGGCAGACAGGAAGTGGGTGGGGAGGCATGGGATGCCACCACATCACCTGGGGACATCAGTCTAGTTCTTTCCCCTGGATTTTCACAGTGGAGAGTTTGGCCAGCCTGACATCTGTCCAGGAACCCTGGGCCCATGTGAACTAGACCTGACTCTGCGCCCAGCCCTGTCAGGTGGCCTGGCTGGGCCGGGTCCCAGTGGATTACAGTGGAGCTCACTTCTGCAAGGACATTCAGAAGGGATGGGGTTCTGTCACTCTCTGGAAGAACTGATTCCACCACCGAGGACTGTCCACAGGAACTGAAGTCTCCCCTGGGGAATGTTTCAGTCAGGCTCCTGTGAGGAGAACCACCCCATCAGGCATTCCGACAGGGAACACGGTGCAGGTGTTCGGTCACACAGGGAAAAGTCTACTGCAGATGTGGATCGCAGTATGAAGTTGCTGCCACCGTTAGGCCTGGTCCCACGAGGCTTGTCCACTAGGAGGTGTGGCCACTACCAGAGAAACAGTCACAAGCCTGAGACAAAATCCCAACCCAGCCCGCTGCTGTCCACTCATTCTGAGATGGATTGATTCGGTGACTGGGGTAATCGGGATGCGTGTGTTGGAGGCAGTGCGGTTGGCGCAGGATAGAGCAGGGTTTAGAGCTGTTGTGCATAGGGTCACTATGAGTCGAAAACGACTCAATGGCACATAACAACAACATAACAACAGTTTAATGCGATTAGGGACCTCTCTAAAGTACTCAAGAGCAACGGTGTCTCTCTGGAGACTAAGGTGTGCCTGATACAGGCCATGGTTTTTGCAATCACTTGTTATGCATCAGAGAGTTGGATAATGACTAGGGAGGATAGAAGGAGAATTGACGCCTTTGAGCTGTGGTGCTGGAGAAGAGTACTGAATGTACCATG
>NW_006399877.1:8692533-8703979 GCF_000299155.1 Elephantulus edwardii | reverse complement strand
GAAAACAAATAGATTCATCCTAGAGAGGGTTAAACCAGGTTGCTCCTTGGAGGCAAGGATTCTGGGGCTTCGCCTGACATACTTTGGACATGTTGTGAGGAGAGACAGGTCTTTGGAGAGGGACATCATGCTGGGCAGAGTGGCGGGACAGCGCAGGAGGGGAAGACCCTCTATTAGGTGGATTTTTTTTTATTCACAGAGTGGTTTATTACACAGCAGTGGAACTAGATATTCATGTTAATACATGGAAATCTCAAGAGTAACATGTTGACTGTAAAACAAATTAAGACATTTGAGGAAGTTCATTATTCAGTGACTGGGGTAATTGGGATGGGTGTGTCAGAGGCAATGAGATTGGCACAGGATAGAGCAGGGTTTAGAGCTGTTGTACATAGGGTCGCTATGAGTCGCAAACAACTCGAGGGCACATAACAACAACAAACAACAACAACAGTTTAATGACATTAACTGTTGTGTTACCATCATCACAAGTTTTTATCACTGCTAATTCGTTTGGCTGTTTTATGGGGAAGTGAGAAGGGCAGCTTGGGAGGCAACTTATCAATGATGTTTACAATTTGGCTTTAAACTAATGATCGGATTAGCACCTCCTCTGGCCAAGAAGGATAGACAATCCTGTGTTATTTACTACCTCTGAAAAGCTGCCTCTAGGCTATGAGTCAGTTCTGACTCCATGGCAAACAAACATGCTAAAGTTCAGTGCCTGCAACCCAAAGATCCACCATTTTTATAAATGCCTGTTGTTGCTATGCTCTACCTACAACTCATAGCTGATCTTATATACAATCGCTCTGAACCCTGACCTATCGAGCCAGTCTCATTGTCTCCAACACACCTAACCCCCAAGCCCCCATTACCGTTGTCAATCCATCTTCTCTGGGGTCTTCTTCTCCTGCACTGTCCCTTCACCTTTCCAAGCATGCTGTCCTTTCTCCAACATAACAACATATGTGCAGGCATACATAACAAAATGCTGTCCTTTGTCCCTCATAGCCACATGTCCAAAGTATGTGAGATGGAGCTTCAAAATCTTTATAAATGTCTACAGAATTCTGGTTCTTTATTCAACCACTCACCGGGCAACTGTTATATGTTATATATTGTTGTTGTTGTTGTTATGTGCCGTCGAGTCGTTTGCGACTCATAGCGACCCTATGCACAACAGCCTTAAATCCTGCTCTATCCTGCGCCAACCGCACTGCCTCTGACACACCTATCCCGATTACCCCAGTCACCGAATCAATCCATCTCATAGAGGGTCTTCCCCTCCTGTGCTGTCCCTCTACCCTCCCAAGCATGATGTCCCTCTCCAGGGACCCGTCCCTCCTGGCAACATGTCCAAAGTATGTCAGACGAAGCCCCAGAATCCTTGCCTCCAAGGAGTAGCTTGGTTTAATCCTCTCCAAGATGAATCTGTTTGTTTTCCTGGCAGTCCATGGTACATTCAGTACTCTTCTCCAGCACCACAGCTCAAAAGCATCAACTCTCCTTCTGTCCTCCCTAGTCATTGTCCGACTCTCTGATGCATAACAAGTGATTGCAAAGACCATGGCCTGTATCAGGCGCACCTTAGTCTCTAGAGAGACACTGTTGCTCCTGAGTACTTTAGAGAGGTCCCTAACAGCAGACTTTCCCATCGCGATACGCTTTTTGATTTCCTGACTGCTGGTGCCCAGAGTGTTGACTGTGGAGCCAAGCAAACTGAAGCTGTGAACAATCTCAATCTCTTCACCATCTATCCCTATGCTGCCAGTTGGTCCAGTGGTGAGAATCTTTGTCTTCTTGACATTGAGCCTCAGTCCATACTGAAGGCTGCAGTCCTTGACCCTTCACAGCAAGTGCATGAGGTCCTCCTCAGTTTCAACAAGCAGGGCTGTGTCATCTGCATAACCGCAGATTGTTAATAGATCTTCCACCAATCCTGATGCCACAATTCTCCTCATAGAACCCAGCCTCTCGGATAACACTTGGGAAAATGCGGATTGTGATCCAGTATACCTGGAGTGGAAAGGCAAATGTTTAGCAAAAGGATCAAACCAGAAGGAAATTATTTAAGGCCTGGATCCCAGGCACCCAATGCTCTGAGGAGGATATGGCCATCTGCTGCCGTCGAGGAGACGGCCGTGGGCACTCCCAGGAGGCAGAGTGCTCTGTCACTGTGGACGATACCACTCAGAATCGCCAGGACACCAGTGGATTTGATTTCAGCAGTCTCTATGGGAGCAGTGACCAGCTCTTATCTCCACAGTGCTGTTGGGTGTGTTTGAACCTCAACAGTTGATAAACACTGTGACCCCTGGGCTCCTCATATCAGCATCTAGTAGCAGGTCATCTCTGAGGCTCCTGTGTTTGTAGCCATCGGCCTTTGTCGTTTTCTCGCTGCTATTTTTATCACACCCCATCCTGACAGCCTTCTTCACATGATAAAGAGAACCTGATTCCCAAGTGAGAGTGAACAGTCCTTGTTGTTCATAGGTACTCTCCACTTGACTAGGGCTCATAATGACCTTAACAGGAGCTCTGGTGGCTCAGTGGTAAGGAGTTGTGCTGCCAACCCAAAAGACCATGGTTCAGATCCACCAGTTGCTCCAAGGGAAGACGGGCAATCTCCTCCTGTTTGCTTATGAAAAGCTGCTGGAGGGTCAGCGATGAGTCCGTTTCCGTGTGGTAGTCTACGGGAGCAACAGCACAGAGAGACCCTGTGAACAACAGAGCTGAGCCCCGCTTGTCCTGTGTCATCAGAATCCCTCATAGGCTCGAGCCCATTGGCATGGTCACTGCGTCCATCCACCTTGCTGAGGGTCATCTTCTCAGTGACCCTCCCCCTCCCTCCCTCCCTTTCCCACGTGATGTCTTCGCAAGGACTGGATTCTCCCGACAGCACGCCCAGAGGATGTGAGAGGAAGGGTCACCTCTTCTGCCTCTAAGGAGCAACCTGGTTACACTTCTTCCAAGTAGATTCAAAGTTTTGAACCACAGCAAGAGCCGGAATGAACCTGAACATGAAGGTGACTTAGAGGACAGAGAGGGGGACAAAATGTTCTGTACCCTTGAGTCAAAACTGACTCATATCAAACCAACTATGAGATATCATCTCCCCCCATCAGAATAGCAAAGTTTAACAGAACAGCGAACAACAAATGCTGGAGAGGTTGTGGAGAAACTGGAACCCTTATTCACTGTTGGTGGGAGTGTAAAATGGTGCAACCACTGTGGAAAGCGATGTGGCACTTTCTCAAAAAGTTGCAAATAGAGATACCATTCAACCCAGCAATTCCACTACTGGGAATTTACCCTAAAGACACCATAACCAAAATCTAAGCAGATATATGCACACCCATGTTTATCGTGGCTTAGTTCACAATAGTAATGAGTTGGAAACAACCTAAGAGCCCATCAACAAAGGAATGGATAGAGAATCTGTGGTATATTCACACAATGGAATACTACGCTGCATTGAAAAACAAGGAACTCATGCATTATTATTCAAAATGGGTGATCCTGGAGGACATTATGCTGAGTGAAATATCTCAGTCACAAAAGGACAAACACCACATAGTGCCACTGTTGTAAAACAGGACTGATATCAGGGTTGGGGGGAGACTGAGAAAGATGGGTTCAACAAGGTATACTGCATTGAATCAGATGAGGGAGAAAACTGTTTAAAAGGGAAATGTGATTAGGTATTTTTGTCATGACAGGAGTCCAGAGCGATGGCTGCATAGTGGAGTGGACCTGGCGGGAGGGATAGTAAAACAATGAAAGAATTTTTCCTTTACTTTCCAAGAGGGGAGTGTACTGGTGGGGGTGGGGGGGGAGGGAGAAGAGTGCAACAATGAATGAATGGAAATTCAAAGTCTCTGTAAATTTTCCTTGAAATTAATGATAATTTTTTTTTTAAAAACCTGACTCATAAATGACCTTCCAGTGGGTTTTCAGAGGCAGTAAAATGCACAGGGTGAAACTGCTCGTTTTTCTCCCACAGAGAAGCTAAGCTTGTGTATTTGAACTCTGTGCCTTGCTTGGGGTTGGTAGGGCAACTATTTAGCACTAAGGCACCAGAGCTCCCTACGGGTGTTGTTGTTGTTGTTATGAACTGACGGCGACTCACAGCGACTCTATGAACAACGTATGTGAACCTTCCCCTACCCCCGTGCCATCCTCGCTCTCTGATACACTTGCGTCCATTGTTACAGTCGCCGCGTCAATCCATCTCATTGATTAGCTTCCTTCTTATTATGACCCCCCATTTTTCCATGCATGATGTCTTTCTCTAAGGACTGGCCCCTCGTAACAACATACGTTATGTGCCTGAAGTCTATGAGATAAAGTTTCACCAGCCTTGCCTCCAAGAAGCAGCGTGGTTCCACTTTGTCCAGGACAGACTTGTGTGTTCTCTTGGCCATCCACGGGGTGATCAGTACTCTTCTCACACTACAAAGACCGCACCACAATACCTCCAACGCCACACCACCACAACCCAAATTCTTCTGCTGCCATTCTTAGTCACTGTCCAACTTCCACTGCATAGTAAATAACTGAAGGGATTATGGTGTGGATAAGACACACCTTAGTCTTTAAACTGATATTGTTGCTCTTTAGTACTCTGGAGAGATCCTTGATAGCAGATTTTCCCCAATGCAACTCGTCTTCTGACTTTTTAACTGGGTGCTGATTGTGGATCCAAGTAAGAGGAAATCGGTGACAACTTTAACCTTTTCTCCATCTGTCATGACGTTGCCTATTGATCTGGTGTTGAGGATTTTTACCAGTGTTGGGGTTAAGATTTATAAGACACATTTTAGGGAGACACCTAAGTGAGGGGGGACTGAAGCCAAAGCATGTCTCCTTCATATTTCTGCACAAGCTCCTTCTAAATTTCAGGCAAATCTCTGCCCTCTTCTTTGCTTAGCCCCTGGAGAGTCTCTGCTTCAGTTTCTCTGTTTTTCTTCTCAGACAGCATTTCGTCTTACAGACTGCCTCGCTGTCATAGAAAGAATGTGATCTGGGGAGTTCTCAGACCTGGGCCTCAGGCAACTTTCTCACCCATGACATCTTTCACTGAAGCGCTGGCTCCAAGCAGCCCCAGTTAGGAAATTGTCTGGCTCCAGGGTCTCCATGGTGCAGCCCTTCTATGCTGGTTTGATTCAGCAACAAAAAGACCCAGATGTCATTCATTTTGCCCCTTTCTCTCCCTTCTACTCTAGCTCCCCTCAGGGTGTGCCAAATGACTCTTGCAGTAGTTCGAGACTCCTAACCTCAGAATCCTCTTGTTTAAATCAATCAGGACCTGGTGCTTGGGCCTTTGTATTTAAAAGCCGGTTGATGTTAATTGTGTTTGGGAAGAACATTCTTCTAAGTGGTACAGCACTGGTCTGTCAGTTCGCTGTACTGAGCTACCTGGGGGTTGCTGTGATGCTGAACACTGTTCTACTTGTGTGTCAAATGCCATAACAGTTACCCATGGTGGACAGTGTTTGGAGCTCCCAGATAAGGCAGGCTTGGAAGCAGCAGTGGCATCCACTTCCTAAACAACATGCCTTTGGAAACTCTATACACGTTAGAGAAATAACAGTTACAGAACAGGGTTCAGGTCTCTTGTTCATAGGGCCCTATGAGTCTTACTCAAAGGCACTTGACAACAGTATACCCATCAAATGGCCCAAGCTGGTAAACATCCTTCCCAGAAGCCCCCAGGCAAAACCAGGTTTCTTCTGCTGCCTTTGAATTCCAGGCACCTCCTTGGCCAAGAAGTGGGATTATGTTGGTCAAAGTCAGCCTGGGACCCCACTTGTCAGCCCAGGGAGATCCATCACCTGGGTTCCTGAGAGAGGGGTGGTACCCACAGAATGACCAAGAGTCCTGAGAAAACCAAGGAGGGCTGCAGGAGACAGCCCAAAAATTCAGACTCTAATCAATTTCCTCTCTGCCCAGAGTGGTTGTGAAGTGCTGGGCTCAGATCAGCTGTTAAAACACAATAGTTAAAGACTGCCATTATCACTGGCACAGGGTGGACTGCTAACCTCAAGGTTCAGAGTTGGAATTCAACAGCTGGCTCTAAGGAAGAAAGATGTGGCAGTGTGTAAATCCTAACGGTGAAAACCCTAAAATCTTCCTGCTCTGTCTTCAGGGTTGCTGTGCCTCAGAAGCCACTTGATGGCAGTGACGCTGTGGCCACATGAGGGGGCAATGTGTGTGAGGCGGTGGTTTCTTCTTGCAGGGTCCCCAGGGGGTTGGCTCCACTCTCTTCCAGTTCCTCCCGAAGTTCCAGCTAAGTGCAGTGGCATGAGGTACCCAGCAGGTGGCACTGCCAAGGCAGCTCTTGCTTTATGGCCCTTGGGCTTGCTTTAATGCTCTGTTGTCACTGATTTGACTTTTTTTTTAAATTGAGATTTTATTGTGTAAGTTTATAAAGAACTTGGGTTTCCATTCATTCATTGTTGCACATTTTCCTCCCTGCCCCCCGACTTTTTTATTCTTGTAAGGCCCCTCAGCCAATCACTCAGTGCCATCAAGTCAGAACTGACTCAAAGCTGACCCTGAGCTCACTTCTGAGACTGTAAATCACACAGGAGGGGTGATTTCTCATCTTCTTGCCCATCTTTCTCCTTGGAAGCTGCTGGCGGATGCAAATGCTCAGCCTTCGGATTAGCTCGGCAACTGCCTAGGCAACTGCTTCGAGACCTCCCTTTTCAAAGGCAGATGTATGTTATTATGCCTTTGACAAAGAAGGAGCCTGGGAGGCTAGGCTCTGTGAAGAGGAATGTGGCATCAGGATTGGAGGAAGACTCATCAACAACCTGCCTTATGCAGATGACACAACCTTGCTTGCTGAAACCGAGGAGGGCTTAACGTCAAGAAAAAAAAGATTCTCACCACTGAACCCTGAGCCTATTGGCAGCATCCATCATGATAGATGGTGAAGAGACTGAGATTGTTAACAGCTTCTGCTTGCTTGGCTCCATAATTGACACTCTTGGTACAAGCAGCTAGGAAATCAAAAGAAAATTTGCATTGGGAAAATCTGTTTCGGGGTTCTCTCCAGAGTACTGAAGAGTCAATGTTAGTCTGGAGACTAAGGTGCACCTGATCTAGTCCATGGTCTTTGCAATTATTTGCCATGCTTCGGAAAGCTGGACAACAACTAGGAATGATAGAAGGAGAGCTGATGCCTTTGAGCTGTGGTGCTGGAGAAGAATGCTGAATATACTATGGACTGCTGGAGAAAAAAAGGTTCATTCTGGAGAGGGTGAAACCAGAGTACTCCTTGGAGACAAGGATTCTGAAGTCTATCTGACATACTTTGGGCATGTTGCAAGGAGTGAGCAGTCCTTGGAGAGGGACGTGATGCTTGGAAGGGTGGAGGGCCAGTGCAAGAGAAGACCCTGGATGAGATGGATTGACTCAGTGACTGGGTAAAGAGGGTAGGTGTGTCATAGATAATAAGGTTGGTTCAGGAAGGATAGAGCAGGGTTCAGAACTGTTGTACATAGGGTCACTACGAGTCAGAAGCAACTCAACGGCACATAACAACAAAGGTCAGCAGTTTGAATCCAGTAGTCACTGCACTAGAATCTCTAGTGGTGTGGGCTCTCGCTGGCTGGGATGTTCACACAAAGGATACTCATCTCTGGTGGTTCAAACACCCCAGAGGTTCCTTGGATGAAAGATGGGCAGGCTCTTCCTGTCGTCCCGGAAACCCAGTGGAGGGGGCGTTGCTATGAGACCACACTGACTAGACAGCAGCGCATTACTGGAGCAAAATGTGGCAAGCTGCTTCCACAAATATTACAGCTTTGGAAACCCCATTGGGCAGTCCTGCTCCATCCTACAGGGTCACTGTGGGTCAAAACGGGTTTGAATACAAAGTAAAAGCTAAGCAGCCATGATCATCCATCTATTCTCATGAAACAACCATCACCTGCTGCAGGGAAATGAAAACCACATTTCCCCTCGTCACTTCCTTCCACAGATGGGCAGGCAGACAACAAGGCCCTGTGGGCAGTGATGTTTTATGTCATCGTTATCCTATCATGCACCACCGAGTTGATTTTGACTCCAGAAACCCTATGAATCTGGAGAAAGGATGAAAGTTCCACAAGCGTTGAGGACTTTGGTTCATAGGGTCGCTATGAGTCACCAACAACTCAACGGCACTTAAACAATAACACCACGTAGAAAGAGATCAGTTGGCCTAGTGGAGAGAAAGTGATGCGACCAAGCCAAAGGTGGGTGACTTCTAATCTGCAGTCCTCGGGCCTGCTTTTCATTGTTTTTGTTCAAACACTCAACTAGGTCGTATAGCCCTGGTGTGTCCACTTGCTGTACAGAGGTAACTTGTGGTTGCTGTGATGCTGAACACTGTGACACTGATGTGTCACATGTGATAATTATTACTCACAGTGGACAGTGTTTGGTGGTGCTCCCCGATTCAAACAAGCTTGGAAGCAGGAGTGGCATCCATTTTTGTAACAGCTTGCCTCCCAAAACCTATGAACCTGGAGAAAGGATGAAAGTCCCACAAGTGTTGAGGACTTTCGTTCATAGGGTCACTATGAGTTGCCTACAACTCCACAGCACTTAACAACAACAACAACAATGACCCTGAGTGTCAAAGCTGTCCCGTGGGATTTCCTAGGTTTACATTTTGCCCCTTAAATGTGTTTTGTTGAGGTGATTGAGAATATACACAGCAATATATCCACCGATTCAGGGACTCCAATTACATTGTTGGAGTTGTGCAATGATTTCCCCTTCCTTTTCTGAGCTGTTCTCCTTCCTGCACGCTGTGCCCTGTAAGGTTCCTATGTAAGTCTGCAAGTTGCCAAAAACTAAGAAGGCCAGAAATGAGTACTGGTAGTGCCACCCCTCCCTGAGTCATACTGGCTCTGTGGTGAGTATGTCATTGTGGGGACAGGGCTGCACTTGGTATCTCAACATCAGTTCATCCAGCTGACCCCCCTGGTTCAAGCCTCAGGTTCCAGTGCTCACGGGAAGGCTGTGGCTGTCCTTCGGGCCAACCTCAGTGACAAAGGACCACAGAGTGAGAGCACAAACAAAACCAAAACGACCAAGCTTGGAACCAAATTTTCTAATAATAGCTTATCAGGTGTGGCACATGTAAGATGCCAGAGACGGTAGTGTAAAGTTGGCACTGAACAATTCAGAAATAAAGTTATTAAAATAAAATGTTTGGGTTTGAGATCAGAACTCCACCATGATGTCAGAGATGTCCCAGAGATGTCAGTTAATGTCAAGTTGCAAAGCTCTCGCGGCAAAAGTGCTGAAGTGAATTCATCTTTGTGTCCGGCTGAGAGCAAGACTTTGTTTCCCAACAGAAGACAGGTGCTCACAAACATAAGTACTTCTGAGCAGAGGCACAATCCTTACACGGTGATTTTTATATTTAGGGCAGCTGTTCCCTGGGCATTTGTAGAATTCCCACCTCATCACATATAGTTGTCACCAAAACGCTGCAATGCAGTTTAAGAACTTCCATTTGTAGGTCTTCAATCACTTTATTGATACTAACCAAGAAAGGGGGACTGAACGAGAATAGCTCATTTCGCACAGTTTGAAGTCAGAGAACCTGTTCTGGAATTCAGTCTTCAATTCTCTAACTTCTGGGATACAGTTCAGGCCCTCAATTTCATGTCCAGAAGCTAATTTCATTGTGCGAAAGTGGGCCAGATTGTCTTGGTCAAATGAGTTTCCCAATGACACAATTTCTCCAGGAAGGAGAGGACAGAGTCATACATTTGTGTAATCACTTGGGAAGGGCCTTGTGGAGAGACACCAACGGCTTTCAGATGGGTTGTAATGTCAACTGGAAAGCCAAGTCTTTGAGTCAACATTTGCTAGTAAACGGAGGCACAGATTATTCCCTTAGAAGACAAGAAAAAGTCAAATTATTGAAACAGTTTAAAAAAACTTGTTTTAGCACAAGGTCACTTAATATGCATGAAACAAGTTTCTACACTGCGCATCAATCCACTGAACTAAACCCCAAACTTTCTGTGACTGGAGCCGTGGGAATGTAGCCAGGTTACAGTAGAAATAACAATGTCCCATCTTCGCAAAATTACCATCTGTGGTAATGCTTACCAATTTGGACCAGTCTGCAGTAAATTTTGAGAGACTGTTCTGAACATATAAACAGAAATAATATTTTTTTAAACTCCCCCCCCTTTTCTTGTGAAAGGGAAAGTCGAATCGGATCTGGCTGGCACAGAAGGAGATTGTCCCTCCTTCTTCAGCAGAGCATCTGGTGGATTTGAACTGCACACCTTTGGGATTGCAGTGCAGCTTCTTTGTCACTAAGCTACCGGAGCTCCCTTAAACAGAAATCATTTTTTGAGGTTGTGTGTGTTATGGGCTCGGTGTTCAAGAGTTCTTTGGCTACACCCCAAATTTCCTCAGCATCACAGAAAAAATAGCCAATTGGTGGCATTATTTAGATCAGCACACTTGTGCACAGCACGAGAAAAAGCCACGAATGAGTTCACTTTTCCCAGCAACTTCTTCCGCAAGTTCTCAGCCTTATTGTGTGGACTTGCTGAACCACAAGATAACCAGTCAGTGTTGTTTCTGCAAATGCTCGTCTGCTGCACTCCAGAGACATTCTTTTAGAAACTCGTCTTCTGTCAAAGGTTTTAAGGCACAAGCAATTTCTTCCCTTAATACATAACTACTTTTCATAGCCACATAGCTTATTTTATTCAGGTTCAAAACCAAGACATGTTGAAGTTTCAGTTTTTTCGGTTCCTTAAGTTTCCCATTATGCATCTTTGCTGTATACATCCATTAAGGGTCTTTATGGCTTCCGGTTACATTCTTTCAATGGAGATAGACTCTGTATATTAAGTATGTAGGGATGTTCTTTACCTCCACAAAGAAATAAGCTCACGTCTTTTCTCTTCAAATGGGAGGTCTTATTGTTCTGTTCCCCACTCCCGTGTTTTTCTACTTTTAAAAGAGACAAATATGTAATAAATATTAAAATGCCATCTTTACCTTCACTAAAAAAGACTAGCTCCCAGGGACATGGACTTGTAGGGTGGTGAGAATGGTCAAGAGTTGGGATGCTTGCTGGAAAGATGGAGGGTTCAAGACCGGTCAGCGGTGCCTGACCAGAAAGAGATGGCGATTGACTTCTGAAAAGTCAGCCGCAAAAAACTCTGATTTCTAAAACAACTATGAGATATCATCTCACCCCAGTCATAATAGCAAAATTTAACAGAACAGCAAACAACAAATGCTGGCGAGGTTGTGGAGAAACTGGAACTCTGATTCACTGTTGGTGGGAGTGTAAGATGGTGCAACCACTGCGGAAGGCTGTATGGCACGTCTCAAAAAGTTGTAAACAGAAATACCATATGACCCAGTAATTCCACTACTGGGAATATACCCTAAAGAAATCATAACC
>NW_006399877.1:8683823-8691388 GCF_000299155.1 Elephantulus edwardii | reverse complement strand
AGCAAACTGAAGCTGTCAACAATCTCAGGGTTCTTTCTTAGGCCATTTAAATTGGCGAGATTCTGTTCTAGATACGAAGGTAACTCTAAGGGCACCTGGCTGTCACTGAGAGCTCAGAGTGGAAGCCACCAGCCGTTCTACAGGGGGGAGGTGTTCCTGTCAGATTCCATCAAGACTATTCACAGCCCAGGAAACCCTTCTCTGTCCTGGAGGGCGGCTCTGAGAGGACTCAGCTCAAGCTTAGTGTTGTTGTTAGGTGCTGTTGAGTCAATTCATCTCATAGAAACCCTACGAACAACAGATCTAAACCCTCTCCTATCCTGTGGCATCGTCCCCCTCTCCAACACACATGAGCTCATTGCTGCAGTCACTGTGTCAATCCATGTCATCGAGGGTCTTCCTCTCCTCTGTCCCTCCACCTTCCCAAGCATGATGCCCCTCTGCAAGGAATGGTCTCTCCTAGCAATGTGCCCAAAGTCCGTGAGATGAAGCTTCACCATCCTTGCCTCCAGGGAGCACTCTGGCTGTACCTACCATCTCAAGACCTAGCTGTTGGGTCTTTTGACCGTCCATGGGATAGTCAGTAGTCTTCTCCAACACCACAGCTCAAGACAGTAAGGGTAGTTAGTGAATTTGATTAACGAAAGCATACCGCTAATGAGATGATGTTAGATTTCACCTGTATCAAAGGAGCTCTGGTGCCTTAGCGACAATGAGTTGTGTTGCCAACCAAAAGACATGCAGGTCAAATCCACCAGCTGTTCCTTTATGCTTCTGAAAGCCTAGTCAAGGCCAGCTAGGAGTCAGTTCAACAACAAATTTAGCCAACTGTGTAATTCCAATATGTAATTTTCAGCATACTGAGCTCCTTCAAAAGCTGTTCTATTAAAAAAAGAAAACCGAAAAAGCCATTCTACTTCACCTTCCCTAATTTCACCATATTCATTGTCTTACAATGAGTAGTGCAAATGATTAAGTGCTCGGCTACTAACTAAAAGGTTGGTGGTTCCAGTCTGTCCAGAAGCTTCTCACAACACAAGCCTGGAGATCCCCTTCTAGAAAATGAGGCACTGACGTGCTCTGCAACACGGCTCTGCCCTGACACCATTCGTCGGCACGGACTCCACCTCCTAAAGCCTGCTTTGTCTGTCTTGTCTTCTTAAGCCTTGGTCGTAGTGATGGAGCTCACAACTCGCTCTAACGATCTAGGCAACATTATTCTCTAGTTTGTCTCCAATTTGTGTGTTGTTTTTACTGGAGTCAGTCTAAGGCAGGGAGAAATAAGATAACCTACACTCTTGGCACCAGTAGCCAGGAAATTAAGAGGCGCATTGTCATGGGAAAGTCTGCTGTTAGGGACCTCTCCAAAGTACTGAAGAGCAATGGTGTCTCCCTGGAGACTAAGGTGCGTTTGATACAGGCCATGGTCTTCACAATCACTTGTTATGCATCAGAGAGTTGGACAATGACCAAGGAGGATAGAAGGAGAATTGATGCCTTTGAGCTGTGGTGCTGGAGAAGAGTATTGAGAATACCATGGACTGCTAGGTAAACAAACAGATTTGTCCTGGAAAGGGTTAAACCGGTGGCTCTTTGGAGGCAAGGATTCTGAGGCTCCGTCTAACAGACTTTGGACATGTTGTGAGGAGAGACCGGTCCTTGGAGAGGGACATCATGCTTGGGAGGGTGGAGGGACAGCGCAGGAGGGGAAGGCCCCCTATAAGGTGGATTGATTCAGTGACTGGGATATCGGGATGGGAGTGTCAGAGACAGTGCGATTGGCACAGGACAGAGCGGAGTTTAGGGCTGTTGTACATAGGGTCGCTATGAGTCGCAAGCGACTTGAAGGCACATAACAACAACAACAACGACTTAATTCTTCCAATCTTCTTGTACTTGACAGTCTTCATTTCTCTATGACACCACTAGTTTTCTGGGACCTGCGGCAGTCCATTTTTGGTGCTTCCCTTCTGTTTTTCAGATGTCTGCTGGTAGAGAGGTTGAAGAACTCTTATTTCTTTAAAATCGGGCATAAGTGGTTGAGGAGAATGTAGTTTGTTCAAGTCCCGTACATCTCTCCCCTCTTTATTCCAGTACCAGGTACAAAACATACGTTTCATCCACCCCAGCCTTACTCACTTGAAAAGCATACTTGAACACTCCAAGTTCATGCTCAGGGTGTCCTGGCATCTTGATGCAGGGAAACATGAAATAATAATTTTGGTCTGAGTTTATCTCTAATGAGGATCAAAAGTCTGATACATAATTACTGAATGTTTCCACCAAAGATCCAGTAGGAGAATCCTAATCAAAAAGGAAAAATGTGAAACAGAATTTAAAATTCTCATGGCACTCAGACTTTCTGGAGCCCCAAACCAGAAATAATTTTTGTAATCTTTAAACCAATTATTTAGCTTAATTAGTAAAGAATTTTTGCCTTGGGCATTGTGCTTCCCCCACCCGCCTTGTTGTGTACTGTGGGATCAGGATTAGCACAGGAGGAGATGGCCCCTCCTTCCCCAGGGGAGCATCTGGTGGATTCAAACTGTGTGTTTTGGGATTGCAACTCAGCTTCTTGCCCTTAGGCCACCAGAGCGCCCTGGGCATTGTGCTTTTACAAGTTCTTTATATTTTAGATCAAAAGAAACTTGATAGAAAACTTAGAGGATCCGTGAGTTTATGCTAATGGAGGAGTAAAAATTCTGAAAAGTAGGCGGAGATGATTACACAATTCAAAACATGTAATAGATGCCCCTGAGTTGTACCCACGGCAGCTGTTAAATTGGTTTAAGTTTTGCTGTGTGTATTAAAGAAAAAAAAAATAATATTCCAAGATAGCCAGAAATTCAAGCCAGATTCCGAAGCTGATGTGGAGAGATATCACTGCTGATGTCAGATGCATCTTGGTGGAAGGCACAGATTACCGTAAAGATGTTTACTTGTGTTTTGTTGACTATGCAAAGACATTCAGCTGTGTGGGTCACACTAAGTTACGGATGACGGTGAAAAGGAGTCCGAGAACAGTCAACTGTGTTCATGAGAAAGTGGGAGAAACACATGCTCAGGAGTTGTGACCGGTCAGAAACGGAGAAACGCTCACAGAGCTGCGTATGAACAGAAGTAATAGTCCTTTCTGTTACAGCTTGAACTGTGTCCCCCCAAAAAGTATGTGTTTTATCCTAACCTCTACACCCATGAATTTGTTTGCTGAAAGTGAGGAGGACTTGAAATACTTGCTGCAGAAGATCAAAGACTATAGCTTTCAATATTATTTGCATCTCAACAAGAAGAAAACAAAGATTCTCACCTCTGCATGGATAGGTAACCTCATGACAGATGGAGAAAAGACTGACAATGCCAACAATTCTTGGATCTACAATCAACACGCTTTGTACCAGCAGTCAGAAGATCAGGAGACATCCTGCACTGGGAAACTCTTGCAGTCAGACTTCTCCAAATTACTGAGGTTCAACAATGTCAGTTTGAAGACTAAGGGGCATCTGATTCAGGCCATGGTCTTTCCTATCACTTTCTATGCATCTGAGAGCTGAACAATGACTTAGGATGACAGAAGAATTGATGCATTTGAGCTGTGATGTTGGAGAATACTGACTATCCCATGGACTGCCAAAGGAACAAACACATATATCTTAGAGAAAGTACAGCCAGAGTGCTTCCGGGAGGCAAAGATGACAAAACTTCATCATGTTGCTAAGAGCAGCTATTTATTGGAGCAGGACATCATGCTTGGGAAGGTGGAGTGCTGGTGAAAGAGAGGAAGACCCTCGACCAGATAACCTACATGGTGACTGCAGCAATGGGCTCACATGCCAGAGATAACGGGGATGACACGGGCCAGGAGAGGGTTCAGATCTGTTGTTCACAGGGTCACTGAGTTGTCAACTCCATGACACCTAACAACAGTACCTTCCCTACAGATAGGGCGCCCTGGTAGGGCAGTGAATAACACGCAGCAGTGCTAACCAAAAGGTCAGCAGTTCAGAACCACCAGTCACTTTATAAAGGAGATGGGCAGTCTCCTCCCCTAACGATTAGCCCCAGAGACCGGGTGGAGGGTCACTAGGTGTCGAAGTGAACTTGACAGCAGTGGGTGTTAGAGACAGAGCGCTCTGTCAGTGAAAGAGTTAAGTGGTCAGCTGCTCACCGAGCGGTCCAATCCCACCAGCAGCAGCCTCTCCATGGGAAGAGCCGAGGTATCCTCTCCTGTAAAGACTCATGCTTTAGAAACCCTACCAGGCAATTCTACTCTGTCCTCTAGGGGCACTATTGAGCCAGGACTGACCAGATGGCAATTGAACACCTAAGGATCCAACTGCGGAGACCAGCATCTCCTTGTTATGCTGCTGAGGCCCTAATCAGTGCTGCTGTTGTTCTGTGCTGTCAAGTATTCATCGTGACACTGTGTCAACCTATCTATCTTGAGAGTCTTCTTATGCGGACTCTGCACCTTTCCAAGGATGATGTCCATTTCCAAGCACTAGCCCCTCCTAACAACATAAACAGAGTTTGTGAGAGGCTTCACCATCCTTACCTCCAAGGAACACTCTGGTTGCACTTTCTCCAAGAAACTTCTTTTAGGTCTTTGCACTGGACATAAGGCCAAGGACTCAAGGAAGGGACCAGAAAGAAAGCAAAAGCTAAAGCAGCTTTATTAAGGACACTCCCCAGTGGGATTCCTTGGTCTGGAGCAAAAGAGACAGACCAGGGGAAAATCGTGCCCTAAGGTGGGCTGGGCAGGTTTCTATAGTAAGGGTCTTTAGGAGGGAAGAGAGGGGCATTCCATTGTGGTTTAGATGGACAAGGCCTTTCACTCCCTTCGTTGACATGTTGATCTTCTTTGAATCCTTTCTTCTCCTCCTTTGACCCTGGTGTGGGCCGACAACATGTTTGCTCTTTTGGTTTTCCGTGGGATATTCAGTACTCTTTTCCATCAAACTCAAAGGCATCAATTCTTCGTCCATCATTCCTTAGTCATTGTCCAACTTTCAGGTATATAACAAAGAATTGAAAAGACCATGGCTTAGACCAAGTGTACCTTAGTCTATAAAATGACATCACCCCTCTTCAGCACTTTGGAGAGGTCCCTAACAGTAGATTTTCCCAATCAATGCAGAGTATTTCTTTCTTTCTTTAAATTTATTATTAATTTCAATGAAAATTTACAGAGATTATTTCCATTCATTCATTATTGTACTTTCCCCTCCTCCAGACCCTCCCCCTCCCCAGCACACCACCCTCTTGGAAAAGTAAAAGAAAAATTCTTTCACTGTTTTACAATCCCTCCCCCCAAGGTCCACTCCACTATTCGGTCTTCGCTGTAAACACTTGACATGACAAAAATACCTAACCACATATCCCTTTTAAACAGTGTTTTCCCCTCATCTGTTTCAATGCAGTATATATTATTAAACCAGTCTTTCTCAGTCTCCCCCCAACCCTGATGTCAGTCCTGTTTTACAACAGTGGCACCATGCAGTATGTCCTTTTTTTGACTGAGATACTTCACTCAGCATAATGTCCTCCAGGGTCACCCATTTTGAATAATATTGCATGAGTTCTGAGTTCCTTGCTTTTCAATGCAGCATAGTATTCCATTGAGTGAATATACCACAGCTACTCTATCCATTCATTTGTTGATGGGCATTTTTTTATTTTTTTTTTAATTTTATTTTAGTAATTTTAATGAACATTTACAGAGATTTTGGATTTCCATTCATTCACTGTTGCACTTTTCTCCCTGCCCAGCCTTTCCCCACTCCCCCCCAGTTTGCTCCTCTCTTTGAAAAGTAAAAGAAAAATTCTTTCTTTGGTACACAATCCCTCCCGCATCCCTCCCTCTGCCCCAAGTACACTCCCCTATGCAACCTTAATTCTGGACTCTTGTGATAACCATAATACCCTATCACATCTTGTTGTCACTTGCGACTCATAGTGACCCTATGTACAACAGCCCTAAACCCTGCTCTGTCCTGTGCCAATCGCACTGTCTCCGACACACCCACCCCAATTACCCCCAGTCACTGAACCAATCCACCTCATAGAGGGTTTTCCCCTCCTGCGCTGTCCCTTCACCCTCCCAAGAATGATGTTCCTCTTTAAGGACCCTCCTTACAACATGTCCAAAGTATGTTAGACATACTATCACATATCACTTTTAAGTTATTCTCTCTCTCATCTGTTTCAATGCAGTATACATAATTTATCCAGTTTTTCTGTCTGACCCCAACCCTGATGTCAGTCCCATTCTACAACAGTGGCACCATGCAATATTTGTCTTTTTGTGACTGAGATATTTAACTCAGTATAATGTCCTCCAAGGCCACCCATTTTGAATAATATTGCATGAGTTCCTTGTTTTTCAATGCAGTATAGTATTCCATTGTGTGAATATACCACAGCTTCTCTATCCATTCATTTGTTGATGGGCACTTAGGTTGTTTCCAACTCCTTGCTGTTGTGAACAAAGCCGTGATAAACATGGGTGTTACTAAACAGAAGGGGTTCTTTCCATAGTCAGTCGCCAATAAGACAAACAGACTGCAATATCCACAAATGTACTTTATTACCCAGATTTGGGAGACAGCGAGACACCTCCCCGTCTGGGAGTGCTCATGGTCTTATATACTGGGATGAAACTCAAGCTCATTTAACAATGCACTTTTGTTAGTAAAAAAGGTAATTCCTACATCTGAAAAGGACAGTTCCCATCTATTTATCAGTAATTCAGGAAGGACCCAGTTCTCCTCCTGGTAAACAGGCAGATTAAGATACTGTTTACCTGTGCTCGCTTCGGCAGCACATATACTAAAATTGAAACGGTACAGAGAAGATTAGCATGGCCCCTGCGCAAGGATGACACGCAAATTCGTGAAGCGTTCCATATTTTCGACCCTGAAATTAACGAGTCTGTAACTAAGGCTTACTCCTTTCACCTACAAATTTCGTCTTTGGATACAAAGCTAAGTGGATAGTCCTTACGGAGAGACTATTTTAAAAAAAAAAGAGGCAGGGAAAAGAAAAGAGAAAAAAAAAGATACTGTTTACCTGTGACTGGAGAACCAGCTTCACCAGCATCTAAGACAGATGCATTTCCTCTTCTGGTAAACAGACAGATTAAACCAATCTACATGACTAAAGACAGGAAGCAGAGAATTCCAGAGGCTAAGCAACTAGTTTTGCAGGCTGAAGAAAAAGAACTATAGTTTTATAACTGATACCTATATATAGAGAATTCCAAACTTATTAATACCACCCTATAATTGATACCTATATAGAGAATTCTGAACTTATTAATACCACCCTCTCATTCTCCCCTCTTTTTATATATAAGTCTTATATCTATAAGATAAACATACCACCCCATCATGTTGTTGTTGTTATGTGCTGTGACTCGCTTGTGACTCATAGCAACCCTATGTACAACAGCCCTAAACCCTGCTCTGTCCTGTGCCAATTGCACTGTCTCTGACACTCCCATCCCAATTAGCCCAGTCACTGAATCAATCCACCTCATAGAGGGCTTTCCTCTCCTGCGCTGTCCCTCC
>NW_006399877.1:8671589-8682430 GCF_000299155.1 Elephantulus edwardii | reverse complement strand
GGTTGCACCATTTCATTTTCCCACCAACAGTGAATAAGGGTTCCAGTTTCTCCACAACCTTGCCAGCATTTGTTGCTTGCTGTTCTGTTAAATTTTGCTATTCTCTCTGGGGTGAGATGACACCTTATAGTTGTTTTAATTTGCGTCTCTCTTAGAGCTAGGGATTTTGAACATTCCATGTGCTTGTTACCCATCTGAATGTCTTCTTTGGTGAAGTGTCTGTTGATATCCTGTGCCCATTTTTCTATTGGATTATTTACCTTTATCTTGTTGTGGTGAACAATGCACTTTTGTTAGTAAAATCAAAGAATTTCTACATGTGAAAGAAAATCATACATTGATACCAGTAAACCGGCAACCTATAAACTAGTTATAACAGAAAAACGGGTTTTAGAAAGATGTTGTTGTTGTTGTTATGTGCCGTAGAGTCGTTTGGGACTCATAGAGACCCTATGTACAACAGCCCTAAACTCTGCTCTATCCTGTGCCAATTGCAACTGTCTCTGACACACCCATCCTGATTATCCCAGTCACTAAATCAATCCACCTCATAGAGGGCCTTCCCCTCCTGTGTTAATTAATTAGGTACTCCCTTTCCTGGAAACAAGCAGATTAAGTTACAGTTTACATATGACTGGGGAAAACAGCTTCAAAGAGATAACCACTGATCTTGGAGATATATCTCTTCTTCTGGTAAACAGACAGATTAAAGAAAGGAAACTAAGAATTCCTTGGTTTCCTATAGTCAAGCAACTATAGCCTTGAGGGCTGGAGAAAACTGATGCCAGTTTTATAACTATATAAGTATAGTTCCATGACTGATACATACATAGAGAATTTTAAGCCTATCAATACCACCCCATCAGTTTAACAAGGGACAAAATATAACCAAAAGGTCTCTAAACTAAAGCTTGAGATTATAAGTATTCAAGATTTTGTTTCAAAAATGTATTATAAAAACTTATTACCTTTTTTAAAATTTCATTTTTTAATCAATTAAATATACAGTTGACAGACCATGGAAAAGGTTGACAAAATGCTATTAGCATTTGTGAACTGGAACAGAGCTGTAGTGGCCTAGTGGGTAGGGAGTTGCACTGCCAACCCAAAGGTAGGAAGTTCAAACCTCCTAGCTGTTCCACAGGAGGCAGATGGGCAGTTTCTCCCACGTGATTTTGAAAAACCACCGGGGACAGGGTGGGTGGTGTGAGCTGTGAGTTGGTTCCAACTCAACAAAAATGAGTTTTGAGTTTTTTAATGGAATGTGTTAGCCAATCAAAGGGCTATTACAGCAAGTTTTCACTTTACTGCAAAAGGACATCTATTTACTGTAAATACAACAGTATTTACAGTTTTAGAATCAAACAAGAAAAACTGTAAGAAAAGAAACATCCAAGTGAGTGGTGTCAGGCGGTGCTGGGCTCTGTCGCTATTAAGTGCTGTGATGCTGGGCAAGGTAGTTAACTTCTCTGTTTCAATTTCTCTTTCTTTTGGAGGGTACACTGAGGTTTGTCTCAGGGATTCAATGAGTTAATCAAGGAAGATAGGTGTCACTCAGGGAGTGCTCACTGTTTCCTATTCTGGTTTGCTCCCAGGAAATTCTGAGTGTTAAAGACACACTCAGAACCTACATCTCTGAGGAGCTCACGCTCCAGACACACATTTGTGCGACATGCTCATACTCAAGACAAACACGTCCATCAGCGTTAAACAAGTGAGAGAACGTGACACTCAGCACAACAGAGGAGCTTGAGGCACCTGTATCTGCCAACAAAACTAGTCGTTTTATAAACAAATGGATGACTTTCAGCATCTAAAATATCTGTAGGCTAAAGACCACCTCATGTAGTCAGAAAATTATGTTTCTGGAAAGACCTGGGGTTATTTTCATATTTTAATTGAAACGTCCATGATTTAGTGTAGCCTGTTTGGGTTAGCCAACAAGCCGGAGAAGCAAAGGGCTGATTGTGCTTGCTCATGTGCCAACAATGAACGATTTCACATCTTTTCAAACCATCAAAGATGCTGCTTCTAGGTCTGGCCTGCACTGGTTTCCGTTCCAAGCCCTCAGCACGTTCCTAAAGCCTCTTTTCAAATGCATAATCCCTGACCAGGTCTCCAGTCAGTAAGGCAACCATGGCTCACCTGTGTTTATGTTCTAATCCGTGTCTAATTGTTCACTGCAGATCAATAACCAAACACAAGTCAGCCCATGCTTACCTTGCTTGTTAGGTAATTTGTGTCCCAAGGTGCAGAGTCAAATACAATAGATTCACTAAATTTGAGTTGTGGAAGCATTTTAAATACTCCTATTGAACTGGAAGGACTGAAGTGAAACCCTCCCAGAAAGCAAAAGGGAAGAGGCAACCAAAGAGTTGGCCAGAAGTGGGTAAGTCACTGTGAGATGTCCTAACGTTGCAGGCTGGGCTAACAGACTCCTAACCACAGTAACTCGTTAGTATCTGCCCGGGCAAGCCAACTCGGACAGTAAGAACTGCGAGTCTGCCTTTAGCAAAACACTCACTGAGACCGGTTTTTAGTTTGGCGACAGTCTTGTTGAAATGCAGGCTTCCAGCAGACAGCGTAAAAGTTCTGAGCAGCTTAACTGCTCCACAGACAGGCAAACAGCTCAGAGAAATACTTCAGGAGTGACGTCAGAGGAAAACGCCAGGAAAGGTTCTGTGGCCACGGCTTTCTGTTTGGAGTGTGGGGAAGTTCCAGAATGAAGGAAGGCGGTAATGGTTGCCTAACGCAGTGCATGTGTTGCCACTAAACTGTGACCATTAAAATAGTCAGAATGGTAGGTTTTGTTAAAATACATGTCACCACATTAAAAACCAAGAACAAAAGGAATCTATGGCATCTTTTAACTCCAGGCTTCCATAAGAAAATGTTGTTCTTTCTTTGGACTAACGGCCACCATTTTTTTTTTTTTTTTTTAGAATCTGTGTCTCCAGGTGTCTCTTGTTAACATATTCAGAAAGTCACCTTCTAGTTTGTTTTTTGGTCTCAGTGGAAGCTTTCTGAGGGTCCCACCTTCTGTATGTCAGGCAGTTTTTTGTTGCTTTGTGTGTGTGTGTGCTCTGTGGGTAAAAGGCAGGAAAGTGCATCTGCCATCACCTTGTTGTTCTTATTGCTTTCAAGTCGAGCACGACTCATAGTGATCCTGTGAACAAAAGGCCTGAAACCCCTCGACAACTATTGACATTTATCAAAGTTCATAGAGTTTCCGGAGGCATGTTGTTTAGGAAGTGAATGCCAGTCCTGCTTCCAAACCGGTCACAGAATGTTATTGTTGTTATGCGTCATTGAGTCGCCTGCGATGTACAGTGACCCTCTGTACAGCAGCTCTGAACCCCTCCCTCTCCTGAGCCAATCTCACCAATTTTGACACACCTGACACACCAACCTCCATCGCCCCAGTTATGGTATTAATCCATCTCATCTGGGGTCTCCCTCTCCTGCGCTGTCCATCCACCCTTCTGCAAAATGTCCAGCATTGTAGTCTTCAATATGGATTGAAGCTCAACATCAAGAAGACAAAGATTCTCACCACTGGGTCAGTTGGCAGCACCATATTAGGTGGAGAAGAGATTGAGGTTGTTAACAATCACAGCTTGCTTGGATCCACATCCACACTCAGTCAGGAAATCTGGCCATCACCTTAGATCATCTGAAATAAAACTTTAGGTGCCACCTGTGAGCACACCACCCACAGACACCACACACTCGACATGCCAAGTCTGCGCAGAGGACTCTGGAAAGGACTTGTAACTTTATCATCACCTTCTTTAATTCATCAAGAAATATCACAGACTCTGCAAAGTTTTTGTTCACAAGTATCCCCTGTTGCTAGAGGCTGACTGAAACCATCCTCAGCCCCTGGCTGTTTATGTCCTCTCCCTCAGTGTCTCTTCCTCTGGCCCGTGGTGAACACGCAGGTTCTTCTTCAGCATCTAGATGGGAATCCATCCAGTCAGTGGAATGCTGACAGGCTGAGACTGCTAATGGCACATGGAGCTTTCTCAAACACTGCCCAGAGAGCTGACTACAGATGAAACCAAGAACAATTACTGCCTGTTCCATGTTTTAATTTTTAAGTCATTTTAAATATATTGGGCTTTAAAAATGGTTAAGAAACACGACTGCTTTAGAAGGAATACCACTTAAAATGTCCTACATACATACACATACACCACATACACATCTACAACACAACTGCATCAAGAAGCAACTAACCAAGAATTAAGTCTGTGGGAAGATGCACCTACATGGCTCTTAAGCTCAAAACCAGAACGAATCAACATGCAACAGCATTCATGTCAGACAGAAGCCTTAAGAGGCAGTGAATTTACAATAAAGATGGTTTAATTCAAAACAGGAGGGTTACACTGCACTGCAACCCAGAGGTACTCGGTTCAAATCCACCAGATGCTGTGCTGGAGAAGGAGGGGGCAATCTCCTCCTTTACCAGTCAGATCTGATTTGACGGTACACGTAAAAAATAATAAAAATAAAGCTGTTGTTGTTGTTGTTATGTGCCGTCGAGTCGTTTGTGACTCATAGCGACCCTATGTACAACAGCCCTAAACCTGCTCTATCCTGTGCCAACCGCACCGCCTCTGACACACCCATCCCGATTACCCCAGTCACTGAATCAATCCACCTCATAGAGAGTCTTCCCCTCCCGCGCTGTCCCCTCTACTCTACCCAGCATGATGTCCCTCTCTAAAGACCTGTCTCTCCTTACAACATGTCCAAAGTATGTCAGACGAAGCCACAGAATCCTTGCCTCCAAGGAGCAGCCTGGTTTAATCCTCTCTACGATGATTACAACAACAAAAAACAAAAAAAAACCCAGGAGGGTTAAGAATTCTTGCACAAGTCAAAGAATGTCATCAATGTCACTGAATTGCACATGTAGAAAGAGCTGAACTGGTTTATGTTTTATTGTGTACAATCTGAAGATCAGCAACAAAAAATATTTTTTAAAAAATGGTATGGAGTTAACAGAATAGCCTGAAGGCATTTTAGCTTATAGCTGCTACATTCCACCAAATCCAGCAATTTGAAGGTTGCCTGGATTATTTCAGGGACATCTTCTGTCATATCTAGTCAGAGCCCCGGGGGTGGGGTGGGGGTGGGGGTGGAGGGAGGATGTAGACTGGATATGACAAGATACAGAAATTACTGAAGTTTTGGGGTAAAAAAAATGCACTCTGTTTCGCTTAACAATTATCTCTAAAGCACTATCATTATTTTCTGACACTTTATCTTTTATCTCCTTTGGGAAAAGGACTCATCTTCTGTTAACCTTGGTTTTGCACCTGCTTAAAACGGACATAATGAGCAGACACATCTCAAGGCCAATAATCACTTCTTGGCTCCACCATTTGCAAAACCAAATTTGCATCTGAAATAAATTCATGGCAGGGTTCGTTTAGAATATTTCATCACTCCGTAACTTCTGGTGTATGTTGCAGCTCAAGACACTCCTATCTTCTTTTTGGGCAGGATCTAAAAATAAAAAGTTTGCAGGATCCAAAAGCAAACTTACGGGAATTTATCTTTTTCTCTCATTCAGTTTCCTTTACGTATTTTCAAATAACTCAGGAATTTATTTTTTTCCTTTTAAGGCTAATTTCCACCACCACCAACTCAAGTGGAAATACATAGTTGCAAAATGAAGTCGCGAAATGAGGGCCTGCAAATCCCTGCAAATTTATGGCGGCTTCCAGCACTGCTCCGCTCAAAGTTCGCACACAAATCAGGGGGTTCATCGGAACCTACAGCCTCCACTCCCCAAACATCCTGAGTCTGGTCCCTAAAGGCTCCCCATCCTCAGGGGTGTTGCTGGGGTCGAGCAGGGTCCAATCCTGAACGTAGGTGACCTCCACGAGGCTGGAGCGGGAGGGCCCAGGGGCCGGACTGGCGCTCTCCGCAACCAACCAACCCGCTTCCCGCACTGGGCGGAAGTGTTTCCGGAAGGTGCTGCGCCCCCGTGACTCTGCCTTCACCAATCAGAGCACGCGCTGTCAAACGCTAGCCAATCAGGCCAATCGCGGCCTCCACGGAGACGTAAACGTGCGTGCTGGGGGCGGGATCTCGAGCTGCCGCCTCACGTATGCGCAGGCGCGCAGAGGCGTAAGCGGCGGGTTTGCTAACATCCCTTTTACTGGGGTGGGGTGTGCTTTTTTTTTTTAAAAAAAAAATTAAAATACATTTTAATTGGCATTTTAAAGTTAATTTTAATGAAAAGTTTACAGGATTTCCATTCATTCATTGTTGCCCTTTTCTTCCTGTCCAACCTGCTCCCCCCCCCACGCCCCAGTTCGTTCTTCTCTTTGAAAAATAAAATTCTTTCATTGTTACACAGGCCCTCCCCCCAGGTCCACTCCACTGTGCAGCCTGGACTCCTGTCATGACAATAATACCCAATCACATATCCCTTTTAAACAGTTCATCTGTTTCAATGCAGTATACATTATTTATCCTATTTTTCCCAGTCTCTTCCCCAAACCCGATGTCAGTCGCGTTTTATAACAGTGATACTATGCAATATTTGTCCTTTTGTGCTGAGATACTTCACTCAGCATAATGTCCTCCAGGGTCACCCATTTTGTATAATATTCCATGAGTTCTTTTTTTTTAAATTTAATTTTATTATTTTTGTGTGTGAGTGTACCGTCAAATCATATCTGACTGGTACAGGAGGAGATTGTCCCTCCTTCCCCGGTAGAGCATCTGGTGGATTCAAACCGTGAGCCTTTGCGATTGTAGTTGCAGCTCCTTGCCACTAGGCCACGAGAGCTCCCCTAAGTTCTTTGTTTTTCAATGCAGCATAGTATTCCATGGTGTGAACATACCAGAGCCTCTCTATCCATTCGTTTGCTGATGGGCTCTTGGGTTGTTTCCAACTCCTTGCTATTGTAAACAAAGCCACGATGAACATGGGTGTGCATATATCTGCTTTGATGTCAGTTAATGGGTTTTTTAAAATTTTATTTTATTAATTTTAATGAACATTTACAGAGATTTTGGATTTCAATTCATTCATTGTTGAATATGGTTTCTTTAGAGTATATTCCCAGTAGTGGAATTGCTGGGTCAAGTGGTATTTCTATTTGCAACTTCTTGAGAAAGTGCCATAGTGTTTGCACTATTTTACACTCCCACCAACAGTTAATAATGGTTCCAGTTTCTCCACAACCTCACCAGCATTTGCTGTTCTGTTAAATTTTGCTATTCTTACTGGGGTGAGATGATGTCTCATAACCATCTTGTTTCTAAGGAGCACGCTGGCTGAATGTCGGGTTTAAAAGCCTGCCTTCTGTGTCTGGACATCTCTGCTGGCCTTGACTCTCTGTATGGACAAGGATGGAGTGCACTTGGCATTAGAAATGTCAGCCCTGGTCAAGACTGTCCTGACTTGTTAGGGTAACGAGGCCAGTTGTCGTCTCACAGACGGACCAGGCAGCACCGGTGCTCAAACCTTTGCACTGTTTTCCCTGCGAAGCACATTCAGGCTCTTCACTTATTCTAACCAGCCTTTTAGAAACACAGAAGTATGCTCCTAGGACCCCTTCAGGCTGATCCTGATTTCCCTCATAAACAGGAGATGATTGCTAAGGATTACAGACTGGAATTGGGGTGTGAGTTTTGTTGTGTGATCATGGTCCTTTGAAGAGGCCCCAAGTGTTCAAGAATCAGAATGGCTGAGTATAACAGAAGCAGCCCTGGGCTGTTCCCTCCTCAGGACCTCTGGAGGCTTTGAACTGGCAACCTCCTGGCTATCAACCGAGTGCAAATCACTTGTGCTACCCAGGGACCTTTGTGATTTTTTTAAAAAAATTCCTTAAAAAATCATTAGTTAAGCAAACAGCAAGTGTCAAACCATTGGACAGATGGGTCGGCTAAGGTTCTTGTTACAAACAACAGACAGTGGCTCATCACAACCAAAGCAGATGCGGAAAGTATTGAAAGGTGGTTGGTGTTGTTGGGAAGGCTGGGGAATGGGCAGGAAGCAAGGGCTCCAACAACAGGAATTCAGTTCTGTTAGCACTGCGGCCAGGACAAAGTGGTGGTCAGGGGTGTGGTGCTGCTGCTCCTGGTACAGGTCTCCAGTTGCGCTGTCCATCTGGGTGAGGCCAAGCCACACATACATATCATCAAATGGAGTGTCTCTTAGTCTCCTGAGTGGGTGCCTGGTAGGAGCTCTGGTGGTGCAGTGGTTAAGCACTCCAATGCCTATGGAACGGTCAGCATCTGAACCCATCAGTCCTCAGGAGAAGGACAAGGCAGTCTGTGTCCAATCTCACTGTCTCTGACATACCTGCCCCCTTGGCCATAGTCACTGTGTCAATCCACCTCATGTCAATCCTCTCCTGTGCTGTCCCTCCACCCTCCCAAGTACAATGTCCCTCTTCAAGGATTGGTCCCTCCTTGCAACATGCCCAAAGTATGTCATACAGAGCGTCAAAATCCTTGCCCCCCAAGGATGGCAGTAAGTCAGTACCCTTTAGCGGGAAAGGCCTCTCGTCTGTCACCCAGCATGATTACTCATCACACTCCCCATCCCCACCGCACTATCTACCAGAAAGGAGCCCTGAGCTCTCTACCCTGGCCAATGCGAAGGAGCTCACAAAGGCAGTGGTGGAGGGATGGGGCACAGGGCCTGCGTGGTGGTGGACCAGGCCATTGCAGGGGGAGATGTGACACCACACCCAGTGACACCTGCCCCCTCGCCTGCCCACTAAGAGCCCGAAGCCCATCCCAGGCAGCCTCCTAACTCTCATCTCTCGCAGCGCCCAGGAGTCCTGGCACTCTCTCAGGCCTCGCACACCCTTGCATGATGTGATGTGGCTGCTCCAGCCAGGCCTCCTAATACTTGACAGCCCAGGACGGGAGCTGCCCTTGGGTGCCCCTGGCAGCCTCGGGCTGGCTTGTCTGTCTCCATCAGTCAGGGTTTTGCCAGCCCCTTCTCAGTTTAGGGAGGAATGATGTAGCAAAGCCAGAATGAAACAAAATTTGTACAATGTAGCTATACTGGGGTGATACCCAGAATGGTAAAATAACAGTTTGACACCTGCCAGAAACTTCTATCTCCCTCCTAGCTAGAACAGCAGGATGGACGATGCCCTGCCCAAAGACGCCGGCCAGCTACCCTCATCTGCGTACATTTGGACAATAACCCAGCCTCCTCTGCAGACTCCTGAAAGGGCTCACACTGCACCTCTTCTGAACTCCCAGTCCCAGGACTTTGATTTTCCTTACTCCTGTTGTCATTCCAGTCAGCCCACATTTTACAAATTCCAGTCTCTTACAACTTTGCTGGGTCAGTCATGACTAAACAGGTTCAAAACCCTAGTCTCTTCCCAGTGAGCAGAGCCCAGAAAAGATTGAGGTCTCGCTGGATTCAAGTCACCCCAGTGTGGCCTGGGAAAAGTTTGAGGGGACTCACCCAGGGTTGGCCAAGTCCATCTGAGTGGCATTTACCAGTTCTATGCTTAGCTGAGAAAAAGGTGAGGTGCAGACTAGGTGATGACCGTGATTGCAACCATATCAGACATTACTAGGGGGAAACCACACCAAAACATGCACGACGGTGTTCTTTGGAGAGTCAAGTTAGAGGCATCAGTTTACAAGCAGTCAGGGGCTCTCCAGCTCATCGCCCTCCCCACATCTGTGTGTCCTGGCAGGATGGCGCCCTCCCCACACTTGTGTCCTGGAAGGACGGTGCCCTGGAAGCTTTTCAACGGCAAGGTGTTTTTTTTTATTTTTAAATGAAAGTTTACAGAGACTTTGGATTTCCACAACAAAAGTTTTAAAGAAGCAGATTACCAGGCTTTCTTCCAAGGCACCTGTAAGTGGACTTGAACCCCAAACTTGGGGTGAGGGGTTGAGTGTGCTAACCATTTACATCTTCTCAGGGACTCAAAGGTTGTAAGTAATCTTTCGTTTTTAAAAATTGTCTTCATTTTTGCTTCCTGGTGCTTTCCAAAAGTTCTGCAGTGAGCATTTATCTCTTGTCTAAAACTAAATGCTTCTGTAAGGAGGCACTCTACCCAGGGGGACTGGGGTTCCTGTGGTCTTGAGGGCAGGGTGTACCTCAGTTGGGGCATGAAGGTACAACAAGGCCCTCGACAATTGGGGAGCACTCCCTTTCTCTCAGGAACATCCTCAATCTCAGAGACGTGGGTGAAGGTCACTGCAGGGCTGATAAGCACCCAGGCTGAAGTGGGGACGAAATTCAAAGGGGCAAATCCTGAAGGTGTCCCTGCTGAAGTAGTCGGACAAGGCTCCCCAAACTGCACGTGGTCCCTAGGCCTCACCTTCAAGGCCCTTCTGGGAGGTCAGTCTCCTATGTCCCCAGGGCCACTGTCTTCAGCCTAAGAGGGGGCTCTGCCCCGTGGGGACCTTACAGGGTGGTCACCCTGGTGAGGCTGTGGGAGCTGCAGTGGGGTCTGAGGCGGCGGCTGCGGGCCCCGAAGCACAGAGCTTCCCGGAAGGTCTCCCGGAAACGACTGGACATGAGGCTGTACAGTATGGGGTTGGCGGCCGAGCTGAGGTAGAAGAAGACGCCCGAGAGAACATGCAGGTACTGGTAGGCCACGTGCAGGCCATCCGACCACTGTGACACGGAGCTCCACATGAGACGGTCAGCGTGGAACGGGGCCCAGCAGATCCCAAACACCACAACCAGCACGACTGTGGGACAGAGAGGGGACCTGAGCGTCTCCTCGGCTGCAGCCCTGTCCCAGACCACCAACCCTGCTGACCACCAACCCCCTGACCACCAGCCTCACTGACCACCATCCCCGCTGACCACCAACCCCCCTGAT
>NW_006399877.1:8663973-8671311 GCF_000299155.1 Elephantulus edwardii | reverse complement strand
ACCCCGCTGACCACTAACCCCCTGACCACCAGCCTCACTGACCACCATCCCCGCTGACCACCAGCCCCCCTGATCACCAGCCTCACTGACCACCAGCCCCCCTGGCCACCAGCCCCACTGCTTAGTCACACTCTCTCCCTGACTGGATGGTGGGTGAATGCTGGTTAAATGGAGTGGACACCTGAGTCCAGCTGACCCAGTGACTCTCAGCATAGGCCTGGGAGTCTGGTGCCTCCAGGCTGTGGGTGCTGGACCACCAATGGGGTGCAGTCTGCAGAGTGAAAACTGACTGGGGCGCCTGCCTAGAGCCTATGCTTGCTGAGATACAAGTAGAAGAGAGCCGTGTACAAAGCACTGGAAGGAGATATGGAGCCAGAAAGACACACATCCACACCACACAAACACAGCACACACATCACACATGCTCACCACACCACCCACAAACACAGCACAGACTTCACACACACTATACCACACAAACACAGCACACACACCACACATCCTCACCACACCACCCACACACCACACAAACACACAACATTCTCCACATCACACACAAATACCACACACTACAGACACACACCAACATAAACCCACACCACCTCCCACACGCTACACATTCCGCACTCTTCATCTGGTCTAATAAACACACACTACACACACCAAGGGAGCTCTGGGGGCTGAGTGTAAGAAAATGCACTGAATCCCACAGGCACAGAGTTCAAATCCACCAGTTGCTCCATGGGGAGTCTCCTCCCATGTGATTTGCTGCCTCTGAAAACCTGCTGGAGTCAGCTGTGGACTGATTCTGACTCGATGGTACGACACTACTACATACCAAACACACACCTGCCCTTCCACGCCACACACATAAACATACAACACTTCACACACATCACACCGTCACTCGGTCTGCCGAGGCCCTGGATGCCTTCCCAGCTCCAGTGTCCAGCACCAACACCCCCTGCACTTGGGAGTGTGTCCTCACCCAGTCCACCCCTGCAAAAGGCTGGACAGGCTGCCCCAGCTTCACGGCCCTGAGCCCTGATCTTTTCTTGAGTGAAGTTTACAAATCCTATTGACTTTCCATGGAATCATTCACACATTTCACAGCTTGAGCCCAGGTTCTCACCATGCCCTTCTTTGGGTCTCTGCTGCCAGGACAGCATTAGATTTTGTTTATTTCTTCTGGTTGGTTCCAGTGATCTTTCCTTGGAATATCTTCTGCACACCCTTTGCCTGGTTTTCCTTATAAGCTGTTCTTCAAACCAGGTGTTGATGCTGAATCCCCAGCACCCAGCCGGAGCACAGTAGGCCCTCAGAGAGGACTGACAAGAGCCCCAGGCTGATAACAAGAGGCTTTACGGGAACATCTCACCAACTTCCTGGAGGCAAAAGCCTATCACAGGTGAGGCCGATGCTGCCCTGGCAGCAGAGACCCAAAGAAGGGCCACCCCGAGTAAGGGCCCACCCCAGGTAAGGGCCCACCCCGAGTAAGGGCCCACCCCGAGTAAGGGTCCACCCCGAAGTAAGGGCCCACCCCGAGTAAGGGCCCACCCCGAGTAAGGGCCCACCCCGGGTAAGGGCCCACCCCAGGTAAGGGCCACCCCAGGTAAGGGCCCACCCCGAGTAAGGGCCCACCCCAGGTAAGGGCCACCCCGAGTAAGGGCCCACCCCGAAGTAAGGGCCCACCCCGAAGTAAGGGTCCACCCCGAGTAAGGGCCCACCCCAGGTAAGGGCCCACCCCGAGTAAGGGCCCACCCCAGGTAAGGGCCCACCCCAGGTAAGCCAGCTGCAGTTTCCTTCTGGGGCTGGTGGGGTAATGGAGCCCAGAGACTGTTAGGTGTTTAGTGCAGGCCACACACAATATACTATATCATACCACATGACACCATACCACACCACACACTACACATCATATGCTACACACACACACTTCCCCAAAGCCTCCACACAACTTATACTCCAAGATATCCCATGACACATGCATCATATGCTCACATACACCACACACACTTCATGCACACACCACACACTCTACACAGTACATACCACACACTCAGAAGACCACACACCATACACACAGTCCCCACAAACACTACTCATACAACACCACACACCACACACAACACAAACACTAAACTCATACAACATCACACACAACACAGTCCTCACAAACACTACACACATACAACACCACACACAACACACAAAATAAACTCATACAACATCACACACAACACAGTCTCCACAAACACTACACTCATACAACACCACACACAACACAAACACTAAACTCATACAACATCACACACACACAACACAGTCTCCACAAACACTACACTCATGAAATACCACACACAAGCACTACACTCATGAAACACCACACAACACACAGTCCCCACAAACTCTACTCATACAATACCATACAGTCCACACAAACACTACACTCATACAACACCACACACAACACCCACAAACACTACACTCATATATCACACACAAACAACAGTTCCCACAAACACTACACTCATAAAACACCACACACAACATACAGTCCACACAAACACTACACTCATATCTCACACACAACACAAACACTACACTCATATTATAACACCTCACGCATAACACACCCTACACACCAATTACCACACCACACACTCCACATACATACCACATCCTCTCATATCACATACATTACACCACACACAGTTCATGCAAACACTACACCCACACCACACTACATACAGCACGCCTCCCCCAGCCACACACAGCCCATACCTGTCTGTGGTTTGCTTCCCTGCACCAGGGCCTGCGTGTGGGCTGACTGTACAAGCCTTAAGCTTTGAAGGACCTCACCTCGCTTTATGCTCTGCTGTTGTCCTTCTGACATTTGTAACACTTTTGGAGCAAGGACACCGAATTTGAAGTTTGCACTTGTTGCTGTTGTTAGGTGGCCCTGAGTCAAGTCCGACTCGTAGCGGCCCTATGAACAGCCGACCGGAAACCCTGTCTGTCCTGTGCCGTCCTCATCATCTCTGACACACTGGAGCCCTTTGCTGTGGTCACCATGTCAATCCATCTTGTTGGGGGTCTTCCTCTCCTCTGCTGACCCTGTCTTTCCAAGCATGATGTCCCTTTCCAAGAACAGCCTTGCCCGGCATACGAAAGACAAAGCAGCATCTTTGTCTCCAAGGAGCACTCTGGCTGCATCTTTTCCAAGACCTAGCTGTTCGATCTTTTGGCATTCCCTGGGACATCAAGTGCTTTTCTCCAACACAACAACTCAAAGGCATCAGTTATCCTTCTGACATCATTAATCACTGTCTAGCTCTCAGATGCATCATAGGTGACCGAGAAGACCACGACCTGAATCACTGGGCCCTGCAAATCATGTAGCAGATCCTGCAACGTTTCTCGTGAGTGGAAGTTTCTAGCAAGAGAGGCTAAAGGAATCCACGCAAACACAGACACATACATATGAGCAAACACACACACACACACACACACCCTTGTGCCCTGCAGGCCCTGCTCCCCACACCCCCTCATGCCCCACAGGCCCTGCTTCCCCCCTCCATACTCCACAGGCCCCGCTCCCAGGCCTCATCCCAAGCCTGGTTTGACCACTCCTTCAGTGGTGACACTTACACAGCATCTTTGTCACCTGCCTCCGGTTCCTGTCCGGCAGCTGCTGCCTGAGCCTGTGGGTGTCGCTGGACCTGGCCACGACGTCCTTGACCCGGGCCTCCTGGTGGGGCGGTAGCCTCTCACGCCACAGCTGCAGCCCGATGAGGAGGTAAAGCACGCTGATGGTGGCCATGGGCAGGCCGAAGAAGAGCAGGGCGGTGGTCTGCACCACCAGGTTGTACAGGGCCTGGGGCTGGACCAGCGTGCAGATGGCCGAGTCGGGGACCAGGCCGCGGCAGGGCACATCCAGGTGCTTGATGCCATGCATGCTGGTGTTGGGCAGAGAGCAGAGCACGGCCAGGCCCCAGACGGCCCCCAGCACTTGGCGCACGTGTGCGTGTGTCACCACTGACCTGGCCTGCAGCGGGTGCACCACGGCCACGTAGCGCTCCACGCTCACGGCGGTGACGTTGAGCACCGAGGCCAGGCACACCGTCTCAAAGAGCAGTGTGCGGAAGTAGCAGCCGCCAGGGCCCAGCAGGAAGGGGTAGTTACGCCACATCTCATAGAGTTCCAGGGGCAGCCCCACCAGCAGCACCAGCAGGTCTGACACGGCCAGGCTGAGGAGGTAGTAGTTGGTGGGCGTGCGCATGGCCTTGTGGCCGAGGATGACCATGCAGGTCAGTGTGTTGCCCACAGTGCCCACCATGAATATCAGCAGGTAGGTGGCACAGATGGGCACGAACAGCTTTGTCTGCTGGGGCCCCAAGTACTTGAATCTCAGCATCTCATCGGTCAAGTTCAGGTCCTCCGGTTCGAAGGGCTCCCAGGTCCTACTGACATTGCAGGGAACAGGGCTGCGTGCACCTGCTGTGGGCAGATCTGCATCGAGGATGGAGTAATTGAAGCACGAAGTGTCCTGTGGACAGGAAGGAGAAACAAGCAGAAATCTCACATGCTGGACCTGCTGTCACAGTCTGTCCAACTCAGGGGGCCATCAGACGGTCATTATCTTAGGGAATGTAAGAACAAAAACACTACCATTTGTTAGTCATTTCAGAGACATAAAACTGTCCATCCTGGTGTGAGGAGAAACGTGTAGATCTGGTGCAAGAAATCACAATTATATGGCCTTTCTGGCCACCCAGTCTTCAAACTTTCACAAAGGAGTGGGTGGGGTTATGCAGATAAGGTGCTTGCGACCCACCAAAGGGATTGGTCAGCTTGCTCCTAATACAAATAAGGTGCATGGCACCCTTGTGGGGAGTGAGGCTGTGAAAACTGATTGTTTTTGTTATCCTACTAGGTATTGGGAAAGTCTGCTATCAGAGACCTCCCCAAAGTACTGAAGAGCAATGAAGTCAGTCTGGAGATTAAGGTGTGCCTGATGCAGACCATAATCTTTGCAATTACTTGTTATGCACTGGAAAGCTGGACAATGACTAGGGATGATAGGAGAATTGATGCCTTTAAGTGTGGTGCTAGAGAAGTGTACTGAATATATAGTGGACTGCTAGGAGAACAAACAAGTTCTTCCTAGAGCGGTTGAGATCAGGCTGTTCCTTGGAGGCAAGGATTCTGAAGCTTTGTCTGACATACTTTAGACATGTTGCAAGGTGGGATCAGTCCTTGGAGAGGGAGGTCATGCTTGGGAGGGTGGGGGGACAGCTCAGGAAAGGAAGACCCTCGATGAGATGGATTGATTCAGTCACTGGGGTAATGGGGGTAGGTGTGTCAGAGACAATAAGATTGACACAGGACAGAGCAGGGTTTAGGGGTGTCGCACATAGGGTCACTAGGAGTCACAGATGACTTGATGGCACAGAACAACAACAACAACAACAACTAGACTTAAAATGAGCCATCTCAGTAAACTCTGGTGGCCTAGTGGCAAGTAGCTGCACTGCAATCCTGAAGGTGCACAGTTCGAATCCACCAGATGCTCTACTGGAAAAGGAGAAGTAATCTCCTCGTGTGCCAGTTGGATCTGATTCAATGGTACACAACAAGGAAACAAAAATTAAGAGGAGGAAAAAAGAAAAAAGAGTTGCAAAAATAAAGAAGGGGGAGGAAGAGCCATCTTTGGAGGAAGAATATGGCAGTCTGTCCCTCTGTCGTCGTCCCCCCCCCATCACTTCCTGAGAAACTTGATCACACCTAAGCCGGTCATATCAAAGACCAGACCAGACAATGGATCCTAATAAGGGGCTGAGCCTGATCAAAACAGCCCAAACCTAACTTAATTAACACCCCAAATTCTGAGAAATACCATCTTAGTCCTCCCCAGGACCTCTATAAGAAGGAACCCTCCCCCAAATTGCCCTCACACCGTTTTGATCCTCCCTGCATGCTGCCCGGCCGGGTCACCTGGGGTCCCTCTCAGACCACACAATAAAGTCCTGTTTGTTTCTTGGGACCAGTTTCTTTCTTTCTCTCCCTCGTGCTCTTATTTTTCTATCTAACAATCCCAGTGACAGAAAAGAACACCCCACTACCACCAAGAAAGAAGAGCTGGAAGCAGAGCTTTGGACTCAGGGTCCTGGTACCAAGACCCTCCTGGAATCAGGAGATGGAAAGCTGTCATACTGCAGATGATACAAGACGGGCAGCAGTGGCAGCAGGCACAGCAGAGAACTGGCACCAGCAGAACCAGAAGGATGACGGGAGACAGTACAGGGGCTTCCCTGCCCGTGAAACAAGGGAGCCGAGTACCTTTGGGCAGGAGGCTTGCAGGTGGAGTGGGGCACCCCGGGGTACTTGAAGTCAGGCTCTCGAACCTACGAAGTGTGAGAGAGCTGAGCGTCTCCCAGCAGAAGGGGTGGCTCTGGTACTTACCAGTGACGCGAAAGAGCTCTGTCACTCTTTACAGAGCTGAGCAAAGACCAGGTTGGCTCAAGAGGCCTGAGACCCGGAGGGGCCAAGGCTGAGGGGCAGGCAGAGGCTTGCCGAAGCGCACAGCTGAGAAGGTGTCCTGACCAAAGAACTGTATTTTGGGTTAGTCCTGATCTTGAATTGTGACCTGGGGCTTTCTTAATAAACCCTGTGTGGCCATTGCAATGAATGATCTAACCCAGCAAAGAGGCAGAGGGTGCCATGGGAGGGCAGCTGGCGTCAGGATTGGTCAAAAAGTTGGCAAGCGAGCTATTTCTGACCTCTGCCTCATAGGAATCGGCCTCAGGTTACTGCTGATGGTGATCCTCTCTCTGCCTCTCCTGATGTCAGAAGAGGTCAGGCGTCATTGTGGCATTTTTATGATAGAACAATGGAATATAATTGAGAGTCCAGAAATAAACCCATACACTTATGGACAACTGAACAACGTGCCAAGTCTATTCAATGGAAAAAGAATAGTCTCTTCAACAACTGGTGCTGGAACTGGACCTCCACATGCCAAAGAATGAGATGAATCTTCGCTATCACAGGAATGGATTAACGACCTAAACCCTACAAAACTCTTTGTAGAAAACATCATAAATTGTGCCCAAAAGGACAAATACTGTATAATCCCACTTGCGTGAAATCTCTGGGCCAGGCAAATGCACAGAACCAAAGGTTATTATTGCCCAGGGTTAAGAGAAGGGGAATTGGGAGGTATTCTAGACCTTCAAAAGCTTCTATTTTTTAATTAAAAAAAAAAAAAAAACCAAAAAAAAACAAAATAAAAAAAATAACTATCATTAAGTCAACCTCTTAGATTCAAGGGAAGAC
>NW_006399877.1:8647982-8663873 GCF_000299155.1 Elephantulus edwardii | reverse complement strand
AAAAAAAAAAAAAACCAAAACAAAACAAAATAAAACAAATAACTGTCATTAAGTCAACCTCTTAGATTCAAGGGAAGACTGATGGCCGCACAGAGAGAGCCCTTCCAGGAAGACCAAGCCCACAGAGGCTGACGGAGACACAGACCTTCCCGAGAGCCAACGCCCAGAATATTTTTGTTTCCTAAAGAGCAGTCTCTTACTATAGGATTTACTGCCTCTGAAAACCTAATAGAGGGTAAGCTATGGGTCATAGGTACTCAACAACACCACCACCACAGGGAATTCTGATAGCCTGGCCGGTAGGAAGTAGCCCCCGCCAACCCAAGCACAGGCAGTTCTCATCTGTCAACTGCTTTCAGGGAGAAGGACCAGCTGCCACCTCCTGAGTGACTTACAGCCTCTGAAAGTCTGGGTCTGGGTCAGTTATGAGTCGGTTCTAACTGGACAGCAATCAATGAATGAAACCACAAAAGAATTGGCTTATGTCTGTTAAAGCTGTCCACGTGTGGTTTTTCTAATCATCATCTCTATCCCCATCTCCTGGGTATAATGAATGACTAGGAAGCCCGACCACGGAGCTAATAGGTTTTGATCAGCTTTGCAACTCTCTAGCTGTGACATCCCCACGCAGTGCCTCAGTCTTGCCATCTGCAAAATGGGAAGTCTTAGGAATTGAGGCACAGTGAAGGGTCCATGAGAGGTCACGGTCAAGTTCTCAGGTGTGTGATATAATTTTACATTCAATTCTGATTAGCACGGTCCTTACTTCCCAGGTGGAAAGGGCAAGGCGGAGTCCAGGCCCCCACCGCTCCCCTCAGGCTCAGTGGGGTGTGCGCCCTCAGGTCTGATTGGGGTGCGCCAGTCCTTTGGTCTGACTGGGGTGTGCGTCCTCGGGTGCATTCCCCGGCCCTCCGTGCAGGTCCGCAGCTCCCCGCAGCCTCCCTGCCTCCCCCGACACCGTCTGCACGGGGTCCCCCACTGCCCCGGACCCGGACCCCCAACCCAGGAAGGTCGCCGCGGCAGCCCCGAAACAACCGGCCCTGCCCCCCGTGACCCTCGTGCCTTCCCCTCCGACCTACCATGCCGTCGGCGGCGGGGCGCCCTGGCCGAGCCCACTGCGGGAGGACAGACGGACAGACAGACAGGCGGACTCACGCGGCTCCGGGAGCCAACTGACCCGGAGCCCTGGCGGCCCGCCCCGTCGTCGTCCCGCCCGGCGCCACCAGGGGTCAGTGACGCCCCCAGACGCGCTCCCGGGGGGCGGGCGCCCTAACCCACAAAGCCCTGCCCCAAACCCACTGTCCAGAGGAGCGAACAGCCTCCTCACCTCGCGCACTCCGTGTGCTGACCCTAGCACAGTCCCCTGACCTCCTCCTGCCTCACATTTCAGAGCCACCGCACCCCTAAAAATAGGTCCTGAGGGGTCCACCCTGTGGGTCCTGAGGCCCTTCCTCCTCCAGAACCAGGTAACTCCACCCCTCCTGGACCCCAGGACTGCAGCCTCCCCTCTCTCAGCATCTCCCCTCTCAGATCATTCCAGAACATTCCCCAGTAGGGACTGCCCCTCGCCTTCCTCCTGAACCCCAGGATTGCAGCCTCCCCTCTCTCAGCATCTCTCCTCTCAGATCATTCCAGAACATTCCCCAGCAGGGACTAACCCCTCCTGGACCCCAGCTGTTCACCCTCTGTGCTCTAATCACCTTGTCCTCTCAGATCATTCCAGAACACACCCCAGCTGAGATTCCTCTCTGCTTCTCCTCCTGGACCCCAGGACTGCAGCCTCCCCTCTCAGATCATTCCAGAACACTCCCTAACTGGCTACTCATCCCTGCCCCTCCTCCTAGACCCCGGGACAGCAATTCTTGTCCTCAGACTGGCTCTCCTCTCCCAGGGCAGCACGGACCCCACTCTCCTGCGGCCCCTCCTCCCACAACTCATCTTCCTGAGCCCCCCCCCCCCCGCCCCCCCCCCCCCCCCCCCCCCCCCCCCCCCCCCCCCCCCCCCCCCCCCCCCCCCCCCCCCCCGGTCAGGCAGCCTGGAGGACCTCTCTGGTCCACTCCATAGGACCCTCCCCTTTGCTTCAGAGACCGCACCTGCAGTTGAACCCACTTCCTGAAACTCTTGTTCTTTCTTTGGTTCCCTCAGCCCCAAACACCCCTCACCCATTCAAATGCCTCAAGCCTCATTCCTCCTTCACATATGGGGGGAGGTGCAGGGAGAAACTGGGGGAGCTAGGCCTCCTAGATCCCTCCTGCTCCCTGAAACTACCCAGAAAATCTACAGTCTTCCTACCCATCCCCCTTCTTCAGGGGAATTACCAGGAAGCCTAAAAATGGACTCCAGGCACTAAAATACCAGGGCTAGGTCCCTTCCCAGAAAGCCAGATTCTCTGGGGAAGGCAGGGAAATCAACACTTTTGAGCATCCTAGGTTCTGCAATGGCACTTTTCAAAGCCTTGCAGGGCTGGTTCAAATCCACCAGCCCCTCCAGGGGAGACCTATGAGGAGGTCTGCTTCCATTAAGATTTACAGCCTTGGAAACCCTGTGGGCAGCGCTCCAGTGTTTGCAGGGTGGCTGGCACCGAATCAGCTGAACCTTGGAGGCTAAACCTAAAGTTCTGGGGCCTGAAAGGCTGCTGGGAAGCTGTGGGTCTCTGGGATGGATTAACCTGTCTGTGCCCCAGTTCCTCTCCCGGTAGTGGGGGAAGCCGTGTGTACCACCGTCAGAGGGTGTCTAGATGCTGATAATAAAGAACACAGCGCCCAAACATCAAATGCTGGCAAGGTTGCAGAGAAACTCGAACCCTTATTAACACTGTTGGTGGGAGAGTAAAATGATGCAACCACTATGGAAGGCAGTATGGCGCTTTCTCAAAAAGTTGCAAATAGAAATGCTATTTGACCCAGCAATTCCACTACTGGGAATTTATCCTAAAGAAACCAGAACTACCACCCAAGCAGATATATGCACACCTATGCTTATTGCTGCATTGTTCACAATAGTAAAGTGATGAAAACAACCCAAGTGCCCACCAAAAAATGAATGGAGAAGCTGTGGTATATTCACACAATGGAATACTATGCAGCATTGAAAAGCAAGGAACTTATAAAATATTATACAAAATGGGTGACCCTGGAGGACATTATGCTGAGTGAAATATTTCAGCCACAAAAGGACAAATACTAGGGGAGCTCTGGTGGCCTAGTGGTAAGGAGCTGCAACTACAATCCCAGAGGTGCACGGTTCGAATCCACCAGATGCTCTGCCGGGGAAGGAGGGACAATCTCCTCCTGTATCAGTCAGATCTGATTTGACAGTACACTCACACAAAAATAATAATAACTAAAAAAAGGACAAATACTGCATAGGGCCACTGTTATAAAACAGGATTGACATTGAAGGTTGGGGACAAAACTAAGAAAAGTGGGGTAAATAATGAACATTACATTGGAACAGATGAGGGAAAGAACTGTTTAAAAGGAATATATGATTACGTATTATTCGCATGAAAACCATCCAGAATAAGAGGTGCATAGCAAAGTGGAGGGGGTGGGGGGCGGCCAGGGAGGAAATTGTGCAACAATGAATAATTTTTTAATTTTTTTCCCCAGGAAATCATACAGGAGCAAACAGGATGTTGGGAGTCCTGTTTACACCGAGATGTTAATCACGTATCATGCATGCTCCAATCATCATGTTATCTCTGTTCCAAGAGGAGGAACAGGTAAAGATTAACATCGCTGCTGATGAATGAATTTTTTAAAGAGAAAAGCGAACTGGGGGAAGGCAGGAAGCAAAATGTGCAACAATGAAAGAATGGAAATCCAAGTTTTTTGTAAACTTTTGTTAAAATCACAATTAATTTTTTTTAAAGAAAAGAGCACAGTATCCCATAGGGCACCAAGCCCAAGAAGCATTGGGTCTGATGATTGCCATTTGCTTAAAACTGGGGGGATAAAAATCTCCAGGCTCCCCTGCCACCTAACACCATTGCCATTTCTTTGTCTCTCTTATCTTTCTCCTTTTTTGTCTCACTTCCTCCCTCTCATGAATGCACACATATGAACACAAGTGCGCGCACACACACACACGAACACGCGTGCACACACGCTTCAGACACATTCTGAATAGCCTTCAAGCTGCCACGATGCCCTTTTCACAGCCCACATACCCCAAGAAAGGGCCATCCTGCACTGCAGAGGGGGAACAGCCCCAGGCAATCAGGAATTTGTACAGCTGCGAGCAGCCTGACCCAGGGTTAAGAGCAAACCCCAGATGTCTCAGGTTAAAAGGGTAACCCCAGCGTGGGCCATCACAGCAACAGACCCCAGTTCTGAGCTGTCGAGAGGCATGCCGGGAGCCCCGGCCTGAGAAACCATCGCCACAGGCTGTGCGGCCAGGTCCTGACGCAGGGACTCAGGCTGTGTCCACAAGCACACCCACAGTGTCAAGACGCGAAGTAAATGCCTCTCAGGTTTGCTTGGCTACAGGCCACTGTTGCCTGAGCTGGGCTGGTGAGAGGCTGCCCAGACCCAGGAGCTGAGCACACAACTCCACAAGACAGCAAGCACCCCCAAAGGAGGCACACCCAGGACTTTGGGAGCCTCCAGATAGCTGGGTAGAGACCTCAGGCAAGTGACTCCTCACAACCCCTCCAAAGCAGGCCTGTTCAGGAGGGAAAGATGCTCTGGGCCAACTTTTCAACACCTTGGCCAATATCTTCAATCCCAAATATTCCAACTCCTTACTTTCTTGTCAAGGAAAAAAAAAGAAAGAGGAGTTAGGGACACTGAGTCATGGGATGAGGGGTGCTACTGTGCAGCCTGACCTTGGGTGTATCCCACCACAGCCAGGCCATGCTGCGGTTGTTGTGTGCCATCAAAACAAGTGAAACTCAAAGGAACTCTCAGTGGGTCTGAAACTCATCCCTGACACACGTGCACCCATTGGTTTTGTTGGTTTTTTAAAGAGCTTAAATCAACACTTTTATTAGCTCACAGTTCTGTATGGCAAAATACCAGGTCTAGCATGATGATTCAGCTATGTCTTTTGCTTAAAGTATAACAAGGCCAAAGTCAAGGTATTGGCAGAAATCTGGGGGTGAATCCACTTCCAAGTTAATTCAAGCCATTGGCAATTCAGTTACTTGCCACTGCAGGCCTGAAATTCCCTCTTCTTCCTTCTCTTCTCCATTTTCTTCTCTTTCTCTTTCTATTCTTCCCCCTTGTTCTCTTTCTCCTTTGCCTCCACCTTCTTTTTCCTCCAAATCTTTGGTAGAGGCAGGATGCGAACCTGATTGTGCTGGGGCAGTTTCTGGTTGGGCAGGTTTTGGAGGAGGTGCCACCTGGTATGGAAGCAGGTCTGGTGCTTGTCTTGAGTCTGCAGCCAGGACCGCTAGGACAGAGCAGAACTGCCCCAGACTATTTCCAAGGCTGTAAATCCCCGAAGCTGCCATCTTTCTCCCGTGGTGCAACCAGTGGGTCCAAACAAGCCAATAACCGCACCACTAGGGTTGTCCCCCAACTCAAAGTGGTGACTTTCAAAGGTCCGGAGAGGTTGCTGTGCCCCACTTTATAGTGAAGGAGGAGGTCAGGGACCATGTGACCCTCAGAGAGGCCAAGTGCGCCCATTGTCACAGTCAGTGTCAATCCACTTTGTTGTGGGGCTTCATCCTGCCTTTCCAAGCATGATGTCCTTCCAGGTGATGCCCAAAGCCTGTGAGGTGGGGTCTCACCATCCATGTGTCCAAGAAGCACCCCCGTTGCACATTCCCCAGGACAGACCTTTTTTCTTTTGTCAGACCATGGTATGTTCAATACTGTTCTCCAACACCACAACTCAAAGGCATCTATTCTGTCATCCTAATTCACTGTCCAACTTTCAGACGCAGGGCAAGCAATTGAGAAGAGCGTGGCTTGGGTTTGGCGTACACTGACGTCATTACTCTTCGGCATTTTGGAGAGATCCCAGACCCACTAATATCAATGGATTCTAACTCTCAACAACTCTTAGGAAGTCTTAGGACAGAGTTGAAGGGTCTCATAGGGTTTCCAAGGACGCTGTCTTCGTGAAAGCAGACTAGCACTTCTTTCTCTCATGGAGTCACTTATTGGTGGGTTTGAAGCACCAACCTTTCACTTAGCAGCCAAATACTTTAAGCACTGTACCACCCAATCTCCTCTCAGCAAGCACAAACTCACTGTCATTGAGAGTTCCAATTCATAGTGACCTCCACAGGCTTCCCGAGGCTGGAAATCTTTCCAGGAGGAAACCGTCCCTCTTTTACTCAGGAGCAGCTGGTGGATTTGAACTGCTGACCTTTCTGTTAATAGTATGATATGTGACCCACTATATCCCCAAGGCTCCTTTCAGCAAACTTGGGGAGCTAGAAACAGCAGTTATCCAGACTGGAGAATTGTCCCAGGTCAGATATTGGATAGAGGGGCAAGGGGAGCTTATGAGCCTCCCTGGGGGGTGGGTCCCCATTCTGGAGACTCCAGTGCTGCCTCAGGCAGATTGCTGTATGGCACTTCCCAGACCTTGGGGCCTGACTCTGAGGCCAGAAATGGGCCTCCTCTCAAGAAAAGGGAAGCCCAAGAACAGCAGGACCTGGCACGAGGTTCGAATCCACCAGACGCTCTGCTGGAGAAGGAGTGACAGTCTCCTCCAGCACCAGTCAGATCCAATTTGATGGTACACACACACACACACACACACACACACACACATTTTAAAAAAAGAAAAGAAAGTCAGGACCCAACTCTAGAGATGGTGGGACAGGTGCCGGCCAAGGTCCATGCCTCTTCAACATGCCCCAAGTATGTGGATGAAGCTTTGTTCATTTTTGCCTCTAAGGAGCTCTCTGGCTGCACCTTCTCCAAGACATATCTGTTTGTTCTTTCAAGTCCACGGGTTATTCGGCACTCTTCTCCAACACTGTGGTTCAAAGTCATCAATTCTTCTGTCATCCTTAATCCTTGTTCAGCTCTCAGATGCATACATAGCAAGTGATTGAGAAGACCATGGCCTGAATGAGGCACACTTTAGTCTTCAAAGTGATATCATTGCTCCTCAAGAATTTGGAGAGGTTCCTGATTACAGACTTTTCATTCTGTAACCAGAATATTCCTTTGAGGTAAAGTTTCATCTCACACACTTTGGGCCTTGCTAGGAAAGGCTCTTCCTTGGAGAGGGACGTCATGCTTGGAAAGATGGGAGGGTCAGTGAAGGAGAGGAAGACCTTCAAAGAGATGGATTGACACAGTGACTGTAGCAATGGGCTCGAGCGGGTCAGAGATTGTGAAGACAGCACAGGATGGGACAGCGTTCAGGTGAGTTGTCCATAAGGTTGCTATGAGTTGTATTCGACTAGATGGCTCCTAACAACTTAACAACTACACTATCTGCCTCAGGAAAGTGGGTGCTTGCTGGCACCTGGTCTATGTCCTCTCCCGAATGCTCTTGGTGCCTTTCTCCTATTTGCCTGTTTGTCCAAGTTTTCCACAGGAGCGGCTTTGTCGTTGTGAGGTGTCCACACGTTGATTCCGAGTCACAGCAGCCCAGCATAAAATAGAATGAAATGTTTTCTGCCCATTGTCATCCTACAGTCATTTGCTGTGTCATGACGTCCTTCTCTAGGGACTGGTCCCTCCTGACAGCATGTCCACAGGATGTGAGCCGAAGCCTCACTCCTCCTGCTTCTAAGGCACGCTGGGGCTGTACTTGCTCTGAGGCAGATTTGGAAAAGCGGCTCATCTGGGATGCTAATTCTTAACTGCCTCTCAGCTTCTCATGGGTGGCCCTTCCAGGGACCAACCGTGCCCTTCCAGACCAGGGGGCAGCTCTCCTGTGAAAACCAGCCAGGTTCACGCCTTCCTCCTGGGAATCTTGGAGTCCAGATGGAGGCTCTGGAATTTTCAGTAAAGATTCACAAATTCACAGATTATGGTGACTTCTAAGAGGTCACCACATGTGCCAGGGGTCCCTCCTGGGGGATAGTCCGGGAGATGAGGTCTCACTGGTGCATGTTTTAGCATCTTCATCCTTAGCCTATTTAGGCCATTCTACTAGGACTTTCTATGCTTCAGTTTTGTCAGCTGTGAAATGGGTGCAACATTTAATAACTCATGTAGTTACTACAGGAATGAAATGAAATCAAGGATGCAGGTGATCCAGATACACTTAATCACTAATTTTTTTTCTAACCAATTATATTATTATTATAATTTTCTTTTTAAAAGCTGATTCATTTATTTTTTATTTGTTGTTGTTGTTATGTGCCATCGAGTCACTTGCGACTCATAGCAACCCTATGTACAAGAGCCCTAAACGCCATTCTATCCTGTGCCAACCTCGCCGTCTCAAACACACTAATTCCCACCACTCCATTCACAGAATCGATCCATCTCATCGAGGGTCTTCCTCTCCTGTGCCATCCATCCCTCTACTCTCCCAAACATGATGTCCCTCTCCAAGGACAAGTCCCTCCTTGCAACATGCCCAAAGTATGTCAGACGAAGCTTCAGAATCCTTGACTCCAGGGAACATTCTGGCTTCACCCTCTCCAGGACAAACCTGTTTGTTCTCCTAGCAGTCCATGGTATAGTCAACACTCTTCTCCAGCACCACTGCTCAAAGGCATCAATTCTCCTTCTATCATCCTTATTCACTGTCCAACTCTCCGATGCAAGGTTTTATATTTTTTAATATACTCACAGATATTTTGTTTTATAACACTAATAACCATTAATATAATCAATTATGTCTAACCAACCCCTTATTGTAAAATGCCTCTCCCTTCAGCCCGTTGATCTGTGACTGACTTACGCCATTCAGCATCTGTTCTAGGTTCATCCGTATTGTGCAGATCAGGTGCATGTCTTGGCCTAGTGCTGCTGTAACAGAAATAACGAAGATGATTTGAAGAAACAGAAATTCATTTTCTTACAGTTTGTTAAGTGCAATAGAGTTGAGTACAACTCCGAGCGACCCTATGAACAATAGATCTGAACCCTGTCCTAACCTGTTCCCCTTTATCATCCCTGACACACTTGAGCCCATTGCTGCAGTCACTGTGTCAATCCTCTCCTTTGCTGACCCTCCATATTTCCGAGCATGGAATTTCTTTTCCAGGAATAGCCTCTCCTAACATGCCCAAACAATGTGAGAGGAGGCAAGAAGTCCAAAGTCAGCGTGCTGGCTCTCAGCCGAGGTCCCCTCTCTCTGTCGGCTCTGGAGCAAGGTCCCCATGTCCTTTAGCATGTGCTCATCTGAGATGCTCCTTAGAGCTCCAGTGTTGAGGGCTCCCCAGTGTTAGGATGAGAAAATGTACCCCCACTCCATCTCTTCTTCCCTAGTGATACTGAGGTCCCCGCTCTGCTTGCTTCTCTTGATCTCTTTATCTTTTATCTCTTTAATACAAAAGATGCAGACCACACCCCAGGGCAGCTCCTCTTTGGTTCTGACCGATGGCTGTCATGGGATTCCCACCCTTAATCCTTTCACAACTCCTTGGTTTATGTGAGCATTGAGATGATTACAAGGCTCCCACGTGTATGTCATTACATATTCATCTTATTGTTGTTAGGTGCCATCCAGTCACTGACCTAGCAACCCTGTACAACAGATCGAAGCCTTGCCCTCCCCTGCCTTTCCTCACACTCTCTGGTAAGCTCGAGTCCACTACTCCAGCCACTGTGCCAATCCATGGCCTTGAGGTTTTCCACTTTCCTGTCCTCCACATTTGCCAGCATGATGTCCTTCTCAAGGACAGGCCCCTCCTGACAAGCTCAAAGTATGTGAGGCCAAGGTTCACCACCCTTGCTTCTAAGGAGCACCCCGGCTGCCCTTTCTCCAACACAGATTTGATTGCTCTTTTGACAGTGCATGGGATGTTCAGTCCTCTCCCCGAGAACACAGTTCAAAGACACTGATTCTTCTTCTATCACCCATTGTTCAACTTTTGGATGCATAGAAAGTAACTGAAAAATACCAGGACTTGCACCAGCCACATTTTAGTCTTTAAACTGACAAATTGCTCTTTAGCGCTTTTCCCTGTCAATGCAAGGTCTTCGACAGCAGACTTTTCCCAATGCAAAATATCTTTTGATGGATTTTTTCCTCATTTTTAACATGATGTTTTATTTACAATTATACTTAAATGCTTTCAGCAACTATATTATTATTATACTACTTTCTTTTTTAAAGTTTTGATTTTAGCGAAAGTTTACAGAAAAGTTGGGTTTTGGTCATTCATCAATGCACATTTTCCTTCCTCCCCCTGGCTTCCCCCTCCAATTCACCTTGTGATAAACCTCTCATTCCAGATTGTCGTCATACACAGAATGCCTAATCATACATCCTTTTCAGACAGTCCCACCCCTCATCTGTTCTAGTGCAGTGTTTGTGATCTATCCACTCTTTTCCTGTTTTCCTCCCCAATCAATCCTATTTTTATAACAATGGTGTTATACAGTGTTTGTCCTTTTGTGACTGAGGTGTTTCACTAAGCATGATGTGTGTAGTGTTTTACAAGTTCATTGTTTTTGAATGCTGCATAGTATTCCATTGTGTGGATGTACCACCATTTTTTTATCCATTTGTTTATTTGCCAGCCTGTTGGTTTGCTTGCATCTCTTCGATACTGTGAATAACGCAGCAATAAACATGGGTGGCCATACATCTGTTGCATCACGGCTCCGGTTTCTTCAGAGAATATTCCCAGTAGTGGGATATATGGGTCAAATGGTATTTCGGTTTTGAACTTTGTGGGAAAACGCCAGAGCGCCTTCCATAGTGGTTGCACTGTTTTCCATTCCCACCAGCAGTGAATGAGAGTTCCAGTCCCTCCACACCCTCACCAGCATTTGTTGTTTGCCACCCAGCTGAACTTGGCTATTGTTGTTGGGGTCTTTTGAGTTCTTTTTTTTTTTCAGTTCACTTTTTAATAATACATTATTATTTTTTGTGTGTGATTAGACATCTTTTTTTAATTTCCACTCATTCATTGTTGCACTTTTCTCCCCTCCCAACCCTCCCCCGCTAGTACACTCCCCCCTTGGAAAAGTAAAAGAAAAATTCTTTCATTGTTTTACAATCCCTCCCTACAAGGTCCACTCCACTATGCAGCCTTCTCTCTGGACTCCCGTCATGACAAAAATACCTAATCACATATCCCTCTTAAACAGTTTTCTCCTTCATCTGTTTCAATGCAGTATACATTATTGAACCCATCTTTCTCAGTCTCCCCCCCAACCCCAGGGTCAGTCCTGTTTTACAACAGTGGCACCATGCAGTTATTTGTCCTTTTGTGACTGAGATACTCCACTCAGCATAATGTCCTTAGAGTCACCCATTTTGAACAATATTGCATGAGTTCCTTGTTTTTCAATACAGCATAGTACTCCATTGTGTGAATATCCATTTGTTTATTGATGGGCACTTAGGTTGTTTCCAGCTCCTTGCTATTATGAACAAAGCCGTAATAAATATGGGTGTGCATATATCTGCTTGGATGTCAGTTGTGGTCTCTTTGGGGTATATTCCTAGTAGTGGAATTGCTGGGTCAAATGGTATCTCTATTTGCAACTTTTTGAGAAAGCACCACACTACCTTCCACAGTGGTTGGACCATTTTACACTCCCACCAACAGTGAATAAGGGTTCCCAATTTCTCCACAACCTCGCCAGCATTTGCTGTTTGCTGTTTTGTTAACTTTTGCCATTCTGACTGGGGTAAGATGATATGTCACAGTTGTTTTGATCTTTTGAGTTCTTGACTACTGTCACCATGAGTGTTGAATGTGGATCTAAATACCATGAAATCATTGACACCTCAATCTTTCCTCCATTATTGGGACACAGTTTAATCCTTGACAGTGAATATCTCAGGAGTTTAGCGCGTTTCTTGATGAGCAACAATGTAAAACCAAACCCAGTGCCGCTGAGTCACTTCTGACTCACAGAGATCCCTGCCTCAGCGGATTTCGGAGGCTGTGTTCTTTACCGAGGCCAATCAGTCCCTCTCTCTCCCTTGGAGCAGCTGGTGGATTTGAACCACCAGTCTTTCAATTAGCCACCCAGTGATTAATCAGCTGCACCACCAAGGCTCCTTAATAAAAAGGAAGTGCTTTTAAATAATTTTCTTCCAAGGCAGTAAGAGAAAAAGAACCTGGAGATTTCCCTCTTGATCTGGTGGGATGCAGAGAGACACTCGAGCCCAGGCCCTGTCACATGGAGTTGCCAGGCTGCCCTTGTCCCCTTGTCATGGTCCTGCTGGGTCCTGCCTGCAACCTCTCAAGTTTCCAGAAAGCTCTCAAGTGTGTTTGTTTAGAAGTGTTATAAACAAAGAGGGGATGAGAGGCAACTAACAGGACTTTATAAGGGCAGAAGGGCTCCTGGTCAGGCCTCACTGAACCCCAGGCACAGAAAAGGATCCCAAAGGACCCCAGGAGGAGGCCCCCCATCATGCTACAGGCACCTCTCTCCTCCTCTGAGCAGAGTCCTGGGCAATATGGGCAAAAGCGAGGACTTGGCCAACCTGTGTCAGCTCTCCGACTTCAGCTTCCTGTGTTAAAGCATGTGCTTGCTAAGAAAAAGGTCATCTGTTCAAATCCACCAGCCACTCAACTGCAGCAATCTGTTTCTATGTTTACAGCCTCAGAAATCTGGAGTAATTTCTACACTGCCCTGCAGGGTTTTATGGATCGGAATTGACTTTACAGCAAGAAATATGGGCTCTACGCCTCAAAAGGATGAGAAGAGGAGAACAGGATGGCCCTGGTCCAGCGCCTGACTGTGTGGTCAGTGAGCAGTTGTGCTTTGTGAAACAGGCCTCGGCTCCATCCCAGGATGCCCTGGGAGTGGTGGCCACCTTCTTCCTAGACTCTGATTTTCTAGTTGGTGATGGTGGCATAACAGCTAAGCATTTGGGTGTTAACCAAAAGGTCAGTGGTTTGAATCCACCAGCCACTGTGTGGGAAAAAGATGTGTCAGTCTACTTCTGTAAAGATTAAAAAACTACCAGACATCCTGACTTCAGTTCCAAGTGATAGGACCCTCTAGGACAGAACATAGGGTTTCCAGGCTGTCATTTAATATGTTGTTTGTTGTTATGTGCTGTAGAGTCGCTTGCACTCATAGCGACCCTATGTACAGCAGCCCTAAACCGTGCTCTGTCCTGTGCCAATTGCATGGCCTCTGACACGCCCATCCCGGTTACCCCAGTCACTGAATCAATCCACCTCATAGAGGGCCTTCCCCTCCTGTGCTGTCCCTCCACCCTCCCAAGCATGATGTCCTTCTCCAAGGACCGGTCTCTCCTCACAACATGTCCAAAGTATGTTAGATGGAGCCTCAGAATCCTTGCCTCCAAGGAGCCACCCGGTTTAACCCTTTCCAGGACAAATCTGTTTTCCTAGCAGTTCATGGTATTCTCAATACTCTTCTCCAGTACCACAGCTCAAAGGCATCAATTCTCCTTCTATCCTCCTTGGTTATTGTCCAACTCTGTGATGCATAACAAGTGATTGCGAAGAGCATGGCCTGTATCAGATGCACCTTAGTCTCCAGAGAGACACCATTGCTCCTCAGTGCTTTGGAGAGGTCCCTAACAGCAGACTTTCCCATGGCAATGTGCCTTTTAATTTCCTGGCTGCTGGTGCCAAGACTGTTGACTGTGGAGCCAAGCAAACTAAAACTGTGTACAATCTCAATCTCTTCACCATCCATCCTGATGCTGCCAATTGGTCCAGTGGTAAGACTCTTTGTCTTCTTGACGTTCAGCCTCAATCCATATTGGAGGCTGCAGTCCTTGACACTCTGCAGCAAGTGCTTCAGGTCCTCTTCATTTTCAGCAAGTAGGGTTGTGTCATCTGCATAACGCAGATTGTTGATAAATCGTCATTTCATATATTTGGGCATATTTCCAGGTGGGCCAAGCCCCAGAGAAGGACACCCTACTTGGTAAAGGGTCAGACAAAAAGTGGACGACCCTCAAGGAGATGGACAGACACGGTGACTGTACCAGTGGGCTGGGGCACGCAGAGTGAGGACGGCACAGGAATGGGGCTGCAGAGTCTGAATTGACACAACAGCATTTAAAAACAACAGTCATCACAGAAGTGGACTGTAACGGAGCTCTTCCATAAAACAGCTGCTGGGTTTAAACCATGGGACTTCAGTTAGCTGTAGGATGCTTTAACCCCTGTGGCACCAGGGTTTCTCTTCTGCAGTGATTACAGCCTTGGACGGCACTTCTCTGTCCTGTGGGTCAGAACTGACTTGAGGGTCATGACTTGGTTTTGCTTTTGTCGATGGGAGGGTGATCTGGGATTGGGGACCAGATGAGACAACGCTCATTTTTTGTTCTCACTTTTAAAAAAATTCAATACTTAACATTCCTTAGTCTCTTCATAGTTACGTGGTGGTTGTTCTGTGCCATTGAGTTCATTACAGCTCATAGTGACCCTGTGAACAAAGGCTCTGAACCTTGTCCTATCCTGAGCCAGCCTCACCTCTCAGGATACACCTTCCAAGCGTGATGTTCTTCTTTAAGGACTGGTCGTACTATCATATATAACTATGCTGGAGAAGAGGGTTGAATATACCATGGACTGTTAGGAGAATATGTTCCCCCTGGAGAGGGTGAAATCAGGCTGCTCCTTAAAGGCAAGGATTCTGAAGCTTCAGCTGACATACTTTGGACATGTTACAAGGAGGGACCAGTCCTTGGAGAAGGATGTCATGTTTGGGAGGGTGGAGGGACAACACAAGAGAGGAAGACCCTCGATGAGGTGGATTGATTCAGTGACTGAGATAATAGGGGCAGGTATGTCAGATATCAGAGACAATTAGGTTGGCACAAGATAGAGCAGGGTTTAGGGCTCTTCTACATAGTGTTACTATGAGTTGTAAGCGACTTGACAGCACACAAAAAAAAACCACAACACAACAAACATATAGAACAACTACTATTATATAACTATATGCTGTTGTTATGTGCTTTTGAGTCACCTACGACTCATAACGACCTTATATACAATAACTATGAATCCTAGTCTATCCTGAGCCAATCTTAGTGTCTCTGAGACACCTACCCCCATTACCCCAGTCATGGAGTCAATCCATCTCCTCCAGGGTCTTCCTCTCCTGCACTGTCCCTCCACCCTCCCAAGCATGCTGTTCCTCTCCAAGGACTTCTTGCAACATGCCCAACTTATGTGAGACGCAGCTTCAGAATCCTAGCCTCCAAGGGGCAGCCTGGTTTCACCCTCTTTAGGACGAACCTGTTGATTCTCCTAGCAGTCTGTAATATATAGAATAACTATTATATGCAACAATGAGTGAATGGAAATCCAAAGTCTCTGTAAATTTTCATTGAAGTCAATAATTAAAAAAGAATAACTATTATATATATTAGTGTTGTTGTGGACCATCGAGTCAGAACTAACCTGTAGCTGACTCTACAGTGGGTTTTCAGAGGTAGTAAATCACCTGGGAGGAGAATGTCCATCTTTCTCCCGCAGATCAGCTGGTCAATTCAGATCATGTACCTTTGCCTGGTAGAAGGATGGGCAGTTTCTCCTGTGCAATTGACTTCCTCTAAAAGCCCGCTAGAGGGTCGGCTATGGGTCAGTTCCTACTCAACAGCACACAACAACCACCTCTGCACTAAGCCACCAGAGCTCCCTAGATAGAATTACATCTATCTGTCTGTCTGTCTATCTATCTATCTTGCATGTGATATTAATGATATTGTTCAATAATTTCTACACTCTGTGGGATCACTTTTCTTTGGAATGGAAACAAACATAGATCTCTTCCAGTCAGTTAGCCAAGTGGTTGTTCTCCAGATTTCTTGCAACAACTTGGTGAGTACATTTAGGGCAGCATC
>NW_006399877.1:8645428-8646102 GCF_000299155.1 Elephantulus edwardii | reverse complement strand
TCTGGATGATATTCTTGATATCTTCCCATAACTCATCTGGTCTTTGCTCATTAGTGTTCAAGGCCTCAAAACTGTTCCTGAGATGGTTCTGAAATTCAGGTGGGATAGACTCAAGGTCACATTTTGGTTCCTATGGGCTTGATTTCACTTTTCTTAGCTTCAGCTTAAACTTACATATGAGTAGTTGGTGATCTGTTCCACAATCAGCACCAAGTCTAATTTTCATAGCTGATATTGCGCTTCAACAGCAGTTCTTTCCACAGATGTAATCGATCTGATTCCTATCATGTGTATAGTCTGCGTTTATGTTTCTCGTAAAATGTATTTGCAACGAATAAATTGTTGATTCTCCAAAAACTACTGGAACAGCACATCAACAGAGAACTACCAGAAGTGCAGGCTGGGTTTAGACGGGGCCATGGTACTAGGGATATTGTAGCTAATGTTAGATGGATCTTGGCTGAAAGCAAGGAATACCAGAAGAATGTCTATTTTTATTTCATTGATTACCCAAAGTTGTTTGACTGTGTGGATCATAACAAACTGTGGCTGCTTCTGAGAGCAATGGGAATCCCGGAACACTTGATCGTGCTGATGCGAAACCTATACTTGGACCAGAAGGCAGTCGTCAGAGCTGTTGTTGTTGTTGTTGTTATGTGCCGTCGAGTCACCTG
>NW_006399877.1:8642889-8644958 GCF_000299155.1 Elephantulus edwardii | reverse complement strand
TTTAATTTCCTGGCTGCTGGTGCCAAGACTGTTGACTATGGAGCCAAGCAAACTAAAGCTGTGTACAATCTCAATCTCTTCACCATCCATCCTGATGCTGGATGCTGAAGGGAGCTTGTGTGGTCTAGTGGGTCAGGGGCTTTGCTGCCAACCCAGAACCAGGTGGTTCAAATCCACCTGAGCATTCTCCTGCATATGTTGGTCGTCAGAGCAGAGCAGGGAAATACTGCATGGTTCAAAATCGGGAAGGGTGTGCGTCAGGGATGTGTCCTGTCTCCATACCTTTTAAATCTTTATGCAGAACATATTATCCAGGAGGCTGGGCTGTATGAGGAGAAATGTGGGGTCAAGTTTGGTGGACGATTTATCAATAATCTGCGTTATGCAGATGACATGGCCCTGCTTGCTGAAACTGAGGAGGACCTAAGACACTTGCTGTGGAAGGTCAGGGACTGCAGTCTTCAGTGTGGATTGAGACTCAATATCAAGAAAAGAAACATTCTCACCACTGGACTGATTGGCAGCATCATAATGGATGGTGAAGAGATTGAGATTGTTCACAGTCTGCGTTTGCTTAAATCCACAGTCAACACTCTCAGCACTAGCAGCCAGGAAACTAAAAGATGTATTGCGATGGGAAAGTCTGTGGTTAAAGACCTCTATAAAGTGCTGAAGTGCAAGGATGTCACTCTGGAGACTAAGGTGTGCCTGATACAGGCCATGGTCTTTGCAATCACTTGTTATGCATCAGAGAGCTGGACAATGTACTAGGGATGATAGAAGGAGAATTGATGCTTTTGAGCTGTGGTGCTGGAGAAGAGTGTTGACTATACCATAGACTGCTAGGAAAACAAACAGGTTTGTCCTGGAAAGGGTGAAGCTGGGCTGCTCCTTGGAAGCAAGGATTCTGAAGCTTCGTCTGACATACTTTGGACATGTTACAAGGAGGGACCAGTCCTTAGAGAGGGATGTCATGCTTGAGAGAGTGGAGGGACAGTGCAGGAGAGGAAGACCTTCAATGAGATGGATTGATTCAGTGTCTTGGGTAATGGAGGTGGGTGTATCGGAGAAGGTGAGATTGGCACAGGATAGGGCAGAGTTTAAGGCTTTTGTATATAGGGTCACTATGAGTTGCAGGCGACTCGATGGCACATAAAAACAACATCTATCTATCTATCATCTATCTATCTATCCATCCATCTATCTATATCTGTATCTATCTATATATCTAAAGATACTTGTTCCTTGTTTCATCCTGGTATCTTGGCTCTAGTCAGGGCCTCTCCTCAGACCATTATGAAGGTCAGGCCAAATTGTGCCCTATCCTGGTGGCACAAACAGTTCAAGTTTGCCAGCTGACCTAAAGGTTGGCCGTTCAAACCCACGCAGCGGCCCTGCAGAAGAAAAGCCTGTCAGTCTGCTTCCTAGATAGTTACAGCCAAGAAAATCCAGGGGTGCAGCTCTCTTCTGTAACACGTGGGTCATCTTGAATCAGAAACTCCATGGCAACAGGTTTAGGGGTTTTGTGTGTGTTAGTTTGGTCCCAGACTTTGCAAGAATGGCCAGGGAAACTCAGACACAGGTCCACACACATGTCACGTGCAGCCATACACCTGAGGACCCCTTCAAATCACCACTATCTTGTCAGCCCACTGTCCAACTGTGAAAAGAATATAGGGAGCATGGGGACTGGGGAGTCTGACTTCTACTAAATCCACAAAGGGAAACAGTCCCCATCAATAAAATCCATAGAAAACGAATTCCCATAAGGTCAGACATGCTCTCCCACACTCCTGTATCTACTTCTCCTAATTTTAACATCAATTTGCTGCTCTACTGGGTCCAAAATTCCTTGCAATTGTTACACAGAACCATACTCACAGTTATGGGATTTCTCAGGGAAGTTAACAGGGTGGCAGCATGATACAATCCCTCAGGCCAGACAGCTTCTCAAGGTGCTCCCAGACCCTTTGACCTTTGGTCAGTGTTACAAAGTTCCTTTAGTCCTGTCGATGATGGTATCTTTCCTCAGTCCTCCAGCAAAGTGGGCTGGAGGTCTCTGGCTCTGA
>NW_006399877.1:8630425-8642258 GCF_000299155.1 Elephantulus edwardii | reverse complement strand
CTGGGTTGGGGGTGGGGGGTGGGGGCAGCAGTCTCAATCAGCTCTGACTCAGCTTGGTCGCTGTTTCCCTCTGAGGCTGCAGTTAGTTGCTCATGGGCAGATCCCAATCGTGGTGGCCAGGAACCTCTGACCTCACAGGACGCCTGCTGCTGGTTCTTGTTCCTTGTTAGTGTTGAGATTTCCAGTTTCTGCCACTGAAACTGCTCACGTTGATGGCGACACCAGACAATCATACGGCTAGACCAACACATCCCATTTGTGTGCTCCTGTCCATCTATTTGGCAAAGGCAAAGTCGATGGCTAGGAAAGGAATGACATGGTTTATTTGGAACAATAAACCCTTGATGCCACACCGACCTCCGCTGAGTCACCACTATCCTCTCACCCACTGCTATGCACCTGAGGACCCTTCCAGATCGCACCCGTCTTATTTTCCACCTCTAGCATCTCCAGCTATGTCCGTCATCCAGCTCCTCCACCATGCCATCCACCCAGGACCCCAGGTCCAGCCAAAGGAGCGAGTGGTCACACCACAGCCCACTGTGCTCTCCACTCTCACTACCAGCCCCTCACACCTCCGCTCAGAAGTCCTGTTCTCTTGGTGTTGACATGAGGGCTCCAGGGTCAGGATGGAAGGGCCGTTCTGGGCTGGGCACAGGTACCTCCCTGCCCCCAGGTACCCACAGGTTCAGCTCTGTTGTCATACAGTTGCTATGAGTCATACTCATATGTACTTTCACTTAACAACAGGAAACTGTAAAAGAATACATTTCTGCGTGTTAAACGCTGTTCCTCTGCAGTGCTCTGTTCCAGAAGCACCAGTGGACATCACACTAAAGCAACTACCCTGGGGTCAAACGTCAATATTCCCTGATGTCGGGTTGATCTGCATCTCTGTCTGCAGGAACCCTTTTGGGGAGACTCTCTTCAGCTGACTGTCTAGGGAGAAAACTTGGACCAAAGTCAAGAATAGCCTCAGAGCCAGACTTAGCCCCACAAACTCATTAACCGGTGTGATTTGGTCACACACATACGTGTCTGAACTAGTGTGCAGACGTGCACGCACACCCCGTGCAGGCCTGGGAACCCGGCGGGGACCGTTACATAAGTATGTCTGGTAGCTGCCTTTACCCCAGAGCCGAGCCTGGTGGGATGCACTCACTTCCCCTCGGTTTGTTCTGCCTGTCTCTCTGGCTGGCCTTCATCTGACCACACAAACCACCAGGAGGGAGAAGCAGGAGGGTACCCCGGGGTCAGGGGGAGGCAGGGTGCTGCATTTCCGTGGGAAAGGTCACAGCCTCCCACTGTGTTCCCGCATTATCTGATCACACATGGAACTGAACAGCGGAGGCCTCAGCATGCAGCTCAGGCTGGAGACCAGGGGACGAACAACACCCTGCTGTGTCCCCCAGGCAAGGAAACGGAGGCCGAGGGTCCAGCGTGGTGAGTTCTTGTTTTCTACAGTGACATCAGGGAGCCCAGGTGACACCATGGATTAAGCACTGGCTGGTGGTCAAACCCTCCAGCTACTCCACGCGAGAAGCTTGAGGTCATAGGTCATGTGCTTCTGTTAAGATTTATAGCCTTGGAAACACAGCCGGCAGTCCCTCTCATCCTGTGGGATCGCCGTGGGTCGGAATAGTCTTGATGGCCGTGATTCCAGCAACATCATGCACGTCGCTCAATTCCTTTCTTTCTATCGTGAGAATGTATTTCCTGGCCTCGTGGTAAAGAGCTGTGCTGCCAACCCAAAGACATGTGGTTTGAAGCCACCAGCTTCTCCATGGGAGTAAGATGGGCAAACTGCTTCTGTGCAATCTGCTGTCTCTGAAAACCCACCAGTGGGTCAGCTCTGAGTCAGTCCCAACTTGAAGGCACATAGTAACAACATGTATTACCTCAAGGGACTGGGCAGCTTTATGCTAAGTTAGCTAACTCATTCCCATAAGGACCAATACTGTATAAATAAGATTATTACTGTAGAACGTGTATGAGGATCTCAGAGGGGGGGAGAGAGGGGAAAATGAGTGGGAGGTGGCAGTGGTTAATCATAGGGTCACAAAATGTGATAGATGGAGGGGTAAAGGAAATGGGAAAGATCCAGTGTGAAAAACAATGTATACAAACTAGTATAAATTTAAAAAAAATAAAGGAATTTGGGGAGCTCTGGTGGCCTAGTGGCAAGAAGCCGCGCTGCAACCCCACAGGTGCGTGGTTCAAATCCACCAGATACTCTGCTGGAGAAAGAGGGGCAATCTCCTCCTGTACCAGTCAGATCTGATTTGACGGTACACACACAAAAATAATAAAATAAAACAAAAGAATTAAAACTAACAAAAATAAAAACAAACCCCAAACATGTGTTATCTTAAAATTTGTGAAGGACAGTGGCCATGAGGTGGGAGGGAATTCGAGTTTGTACCTAAGGCAGAGAAAGCAGGCAGCCCAGCCAAAAGCCAACTTGTCTCTTTGCAGAGAACCTGCTTTGCTGATTTCCCCAGATGACCATTTTCAGGGTTTAGGCAGCAAAGAGTTTATATTTTCCAACTAACTGTTGAGTAGACGTTGTTGAGTGGGACTCATGGGAAATCTCTAAGAGAGCAGCTGACAGCTGACAAGGACAAGGGCCATTTTAACCTTCCTCTGGGGACCGAGTCCATAGGGAATTGTGCCGCCAACCCAAAGCCTCTCTGACAATCCACTAGGGAGCGGCTTTTCTGGAGAAAGATGGATAATCTTCTGAGACTTCCAGTTAGAAATGCAATGGAGGGTCAGCTATGAGTCGAGTCCAGCCTGACAGTAAGGAGGAGAGGAGGCTGGCCTTTATCTCCTACTTCCTTTCTGGGATGCTGATGTGATGGCTGGAGCTCCAGCAGCCATCATGGATTCTGTGGACCTGGAGGCCGGAAGCCACATCTTTTTTTTTTTTTAATTTTTTATTAATTATAATGAACATTTAGGAAGCTACTTCTTAAGGATAGTAGACTGAAAGGCAGAGGAATCATAAATCTCTGGTAGGGCTGAACACCTAGTACACCAGCCCCGGACATTGTTTCTTTCTCATTCAGATGGCATGGGTCTCCAGGGAATGGAAGTGAGTGGGCTTCTCTATGCCATTCAGAAACAGAAGTCAGTGGAACAACTGCAACCTGCAACATCCCTGTTTCAGACCTCTGGATGACATTACCTCAGCAAGTACACATTCAGCCAGGAGGCCACTCAAGTCACTTCTGACCTTTGGTCATAGCTAGTGCCATGGCCTCATCTAGGCAGCGGGAAGGCTCGGAGATACTACACTTCCAAGTGTCACATCAAGATGGCAGAGAGCTGAAAAGAAGGGGAGTAGTCATCACAAGGAAGCTTCAGGAGCCTCGTGGTAAGGAGCCAAACTGCCAGTCCTAAGACACACGGTTCAAATCCACCAGCAGCTCCAAGGGAGAAAAATGGACATTTCCTTCCTTGTGTTATAGAGTCTCTGAATACTCTCTGGAGGGTCAGTGACGAGTTGATTCTGACTCGATGGCACAACAACAACAGCCAGCAATCACCAGACTGTAAAAACGGACTTGTGCATGTTGGAGGTCATGAGGACAGGGCAGGAAGGCGTGAAGACTAGGACACGGTTCAGATCTGTCGTACACGGGGCTGCTATGAGTCGTGGGTGTCAACTTGAAGCCACTTCTCAGCAACAAATTCATCACTAAGAAATACAAGAGAGCTCAAGTTAACCTTCTTTATACACACGAAACTGACCATACTGAAAAACATTGAATACTTTTAGGCTTTTCTCAGATTATATAAGGAACTTAGGACATTTTAATGCCAATTTCCTTCCGTCACTTTTATAATATGATTTTGTTTTTGTTGTTGTTAAAGTGGTAGAAATATTCCCCAACACAGTTCTTTTCTTTTCTAGTTAGCTAGAAAATCAGCTAATGTATGCAAAATGCTTAGAATAGTGCCTGACATGATACAAGCATTATATTATAAATAGTGGTATTAATTTCAGAATGCTTTTGTTCACCTTACTTTATTTAATCAGCTCCAGTTAATACTTTTAATTTTAAAGATATTCAATATATTTATATTTAGTTCTCCCAGACCTGAGTTTCCCCTCACATTTTTTATTTGTTCCTTCTGCAATTCTTAGTTTATTGCACTATCTTGTTCTATATCTTTGCCTCCCAAATTCTATCATTTCTTAACTCTCTCTTTTCTTAGAAAAATGAAATCTATTTCATAAAACTGAGTATCCTATGTAAACCCAAAATATGACCTTGAGTGTATCACACCTGAGTTAAAAAACCATCTCAAGAATGAATTTGACCAATGGTAATTAACACCTATGAATGACTGACTGGGGGGAAAAAATCAATGAGACTTGTACACTTTCACTCAAATAAAACATTATTTTAAAAGTCTGCTTGCCCAGATTAAAAAAAAAAGAAGAAAAGATTTGATATATAAATTACCACTATCAAAGACAAGATGAGTTTTAAATGGCATCAGAAACGTTGTTATGCGCCGTCGAGTCGTTTGTGACTCATAGCGACCCTATGTACAACAGCCCTAAACCCTGCTCTGTCCTGTGCCAATCGCACTGTCTCTGACACACCCATCCCGATTACCCCAGTCACCGAATCAATCCATCTCATAGAGGGTCTTCCCCTCCTGCGCTGTCCCTCCACCCTCCCAAGTATGATGTCCCTCTCCAAGGACCTGTCTCTCCTACAACATGTCCAAAGTAGATGAAGCCTCAGAATCCTTGCCTCCAAGGAGTAGCCTGGTTTAACCCTCTCCAGGATGAATCTGTTTGTTTTCTTGGCAGTCCATGGAAAATTCAATACTCTTCTCTGGCACCACAGCTCAAAGGTGTCAATTCTCCTTCTATCCTCCCTTTGTCCAACTCTCTGATGCATAACAAGTGATTGCAAAGCATTATCCACCAACAAAGCAAAAGGTCATTCCTAAAACGGGAAAGAGGCGCTCTGGTGGCCTAGTGGCAAGAAGCTGTACTACAATCCCAAAGGCATGCAGTTCGAATCCACCAGAGGTTCCACTGGAGAAGGAGGGGCAACTTCCTCCTGTGCCAGTTTAATCTGGCTCAACAGCACAAAAAGAGAAAATAAATAAATAAAATCTTAAAAAAAAAAAGGCAGGAAAGAAAAGACCAAAAATAATGTCAGCAGAGACTGGAAATTGCACTAGAACATTGAGAGGCCAAGACAAAGAGAAGGAATGCTGAAGTAAAAGAGATAAACAGATATTTCAAAAGGCAGCTTGAGGAGATAAAGCAAAGACTTGAACAAAATGTGCATGCAAAGAGCTGCAATTAAAAAACCAAAAGTGAAGAACAATTATAAAACTAAAAGAACTATAAAAAATTTTAAAAAACCACCTAAAAGAACTGAAAACAAATTCAAATCTCAAGATGCAATATGGAAGGATTTTATAGGCAAAATCTTGAATGATGCAAGAAACATTCAAAGATGATGGAAGGAATACACAGTTATTGTACCAAAAAGAACTGACTGACACTGAACTATTTTACGAAGTAGCGTATGATCAAGAACCCATGATGATGAAAGAAGTTGTTTAAGATGCACTGAAGGCATTTGGCAAAATATAAGGCCCCAGGACTGATGGAATACAGCTGGCATGTTTCAACAAACTGGTCCACCTTGGAGGCGCTCCTAGTCTATTATACCAAGAAATTTGGAAGACAGCCACCTGGCCAAATGACTGGAACGGATCCATTTTGTCCCCATTTAAAAACAATGTGATCCGAGAGTATGGAAATTATCAAACATTAATCCCACATGCACGTAAAACAGCTGAAATAGTACCTCAACATAGAACTTCTACAAATTCAATTTGCATTCAGAAAAGGTCATGGCACAAGAAATATTTTTGCTGACTAGTATCAGATAGATCTTGGCTGAAAACAGAATACTAGAAAAATGTTTACTTGTGTTTTTCTGACTATGCACAGGTATTGGCTGTGTGGATCATGATATATTATGGCTAACATTGAGAAGAACAGGAATCCCAGAATACTTAATTGCGCTTTTGTGGAACCTGTCCATACGCCAGAAGCAGCTATCCAAATAAAACAAAGAAGCACTGGATAGTTTAAAACCAAGAAAAGTGTGCATCACAGTTCTATACTTTCTTCATATCTACTTAATCTGTATGCTGAGCAAATAATTTGAGAAGCTGGGGGAAGACTCATCAACAAACTGCATTATGCAGATGACACAATTTTGCAGGAAGTGAAGAAGACTTGAAGTACTTATTGCAAAAGATCAAAGACTACAGATTTCAATATTGGTTACACTTCAACATCAAGAAAACAAAAAAGCTCACCACTGAACCAATAGACAAGATCATAATAGATGGAGAAAAGATTGAAGTTGCCAATTATTTCATTTTACTTAAATCCACAGTCAACACCTGTGGTAATAGCAGTCAAGAAATCAATAGATGTGCTGTTGCATCAATAAAATATCCTGTAAAAAAAAATAAAATCTGCTGTCAAGGACAGCTCCAAAGTCCCAAAGAGCAACAATGTGCATTAAAAGATGAAGGTGTGCCTGACCCAAGTAGTAGTATTTTTAGTTGCTTCTTATGCATCTGAAAGTTGGTCAATGAATAAGGATGGCAGAAGAAAACCCAGTATCTCTGAGTGGTGATTTTGGCAAAGAGTGTGGAACTTCTGGACTACTATGGATGACCTAAAGAACAAATAAGTCTGTCTTTAAAGGAGTGTAGACAGGGTACTTATCAGAGGCAAAGACAGTGAACCTTTGTCTCACATACTTTGGGCATGTTGTTGGGAAAGGCCAGTACTTGGGAAAATGTGTCATGCAGGAAAAGGTCAGAGAAAAAGAAGACCCTCAACTAGGTGGATTGACACAGTGACTGTCACATATGGGAGACAGTGAGGTTGGTGCAGGGTGGGACAAGGTTCAGATCTGTTGTTTTTAGGGTCACCATGAGTCACTGCCAGGAGCCAGAATATAAGAACATGCTGCATTCTGGAAAATGTCTTCAGCTTTGCTTTCTTTTTTTTTCTTATAAACAAATTTTTTTTATTAATTTTAATGAAAGTTTACAGATACTTAGGATTTCCATTCATTCATTGTTGTACTTTTCTCCCTGCTCACCTCCTCCCCCCAATTATCTCTTTCCTTTGAAAAGTAAAAGACTGTATAGTGGAGTGGACCTGGGGGGAGGGATTGTAAAACAATGAAAGAATTTTTCTTTTACTTTTCCAACAGCATAGTGTATTGGGGGGAGGCTTGGGAGGGAAGAAAAGTGCAACAATGAATGAATGGAAATCCAAAGTCTCTGTAAATTTTCATCGAAATTAATAATAAACTAAAAAAAAACCCAAGAAAAGTAAAAGAAAAATTCTTTCATGGTTATACAATTCCTCCCCCCAAGTCCACTTCATTCTGGACTCCTGTCATGACAATAATACCTAATCATACGTCCCTTTTAAATAGTTCTCTTCCTCATCTGTTTCAATTCAGTATATATTACTTATCTCATCTTTCTCAGTCTTCCCTCAACCCTGATGTCAGTCCCATTTTACAACAGTGGCCCTGTGCAATATATGTCCTTTTGTGACTGAGATATTTCACTCAGCGTAATGTTCTCCAGGTCACCCATTTTGTATAATATTTCATGAGTTTCTTATTTTTCAATGAAGCATAGTATTCCATTGTGTGAGTATACCAGAGCTTCTCTATCCATTCATTTGTTGATGCAGCTTTGTTTTTTTAATTGGTTGATTGTCTCTTTGGCTATGTCTAGAATACTATTTGACTTATGTATAATTTTCTTTTTTAATAATTTTTATTAATTTTAATGAAAGTTAACAGAGACGTAGGGTTTCCAGTCATTCATTGTTGCAATGTGTATAATTTTACTTGATACTCTTTTTTTCAAATCTACCTATTCCTTTTCAGTTCTTCCTTACCTAATGTCCACCCTCTATAAACATTTTAAGCTAAGGTCTTTTTCAGGTTTTAACTTAATTGTTTCTATTAATACAATTTCTATTAATTATTTTCTGTAGAGGGTTGGTTTTGACCTTCTGCAAGCTAAACTTCAGTGTGAGGAACCCTGGGAGAAATCCTAGAGTATCTTTGCATTTGTCTCACTAAGTCCCTGAGTCTCACCGGCCATGCACGTTTCACGCTTCTCAGTACCAGCTTCAGAGCTCTTACCCAAAGTCATGCAGGTCAGTATCTTGAAACAAAGCTTCACGAGTCATTTCAAATACGCTGAGAGTGCACGTCCTCTCATGCCTGCTACCGGAGGATTTCCCCCTCTCAGCTTAAAACTAGTTAAATAGTAACATTTTTTCCATTAACTGCTACTCAGCATTGCTGTGTATGGTCATTTCTTACACGCTGTCTTAGTGTCTGTGACACACAGGCTAGTAATTAAGTGCAGATCGTCTTGTCTGTTATTTAAAGGTGTATATTTAATATCTCCAATCCCTCACTTGCTTGGTCTGCTCATACACTCATGCTGTGGGCTCATTGGAGGCATTGCCTGTTGTCTGCCACCACGATGATCCAACTCCTGCACCCCAGGAAAAACGGCCCAAAACACCCGCCCGGTCCTGTACCGTCCTCATGATCAGATGCAGATGAAGCTGCTGTGACCCATAGATTTTTTTCCCATTGGCTATTTTTTTTATTGTTAACAATTATTGAAATATTGAAATATTTTCATTGTAGTTCTTAGCTAGCTGGAAATTCCATAGCACCACTGTTGGTGTCTTTTATGATATCATGACGGTGGCGGCCATCAACATTGCAGACTGGACAGTTCCCAAGATCTCTTTAATAGTTCCAGAGAGTTCTCTGGCTAAAGACTGGTGTTGCATCAAAAGTGCTATTTCCACTGTGCTTAATATTTTTCTGCTTCTTTCTGTCTCTGGGTGGTTCCTGTAGGGCTTTGAGGATCAGGGCGGAGGCAGAAGGTACCACTTCAATCTGGGCCTGTCTATTCTGAATGGTCAGTTTCACTGTAATCCTTAGTCCCTTCTAGTCACCGGTGTCATCACAGACTTTTTTTGGAGACAGACCCAGAAAGCCGATCTTGGGGGCCAGAGTGGACGTGGCACCCACTTCCCCATCGGTACACCTCGGGTACACTACTTTAATCTCGTTGGGGGTGGACTTGGGCAGCATGGCGGAGGTGGCTGGTGTCAGATGAACCCAGATGTGTGATGACCGAAGAAAGTTGTACCGAGGCCTCCTCCAAGCCTAAAGCAGAAAGCTCATTGGCTAATTTTTGGAAGCAGATTGTAAGGCTTCTCTTTCTAGCCTGTCTCAGTTGGGAAGCTCTGCTGAAATGAGGTCATCATCAAAGCAATGCGAGAGCCACTACTGACGAACAATGCATGAGGTGCTTTCATCATGAGTCAAGCAGGAAGGAGAGAATTCTGCCCCTGCGCCAATCCTTTTCCTTCCCTGCTTCCCTCTCCGACCCACTGTTCCTACCCAGGCGGCTATGCGGCTGCAGGACAGGTGGTCTCCATCAGCTATTTATAAACCTCTTGGCAGCCCCTGCTCTGTCTCCATCCCCTAAACACAAGCTGTCTGCAAGCTTGTCGCCTGACCTCTACTCTCTCCTTCACACGCTCACACGGCCCCTCCCTTGGGAATGGTCCTCCCCAGGGCTTCTCAGAGCTCCCACGTAAAACACACTATTCAGTGCTTCCCATCCATCACTGTACACATGCAGGGGACAGCTTCCCTCTGGACCTCTTCCAATCTGTTGGCCAGACATCTGTCCTCCAAATTTCCTGGCATAGACGGGCGAACACACCCAGGACTGTATCTCCTAATTGAAACAAGTCAACTGAGGGGAGCTCTGGTGGCCTAGTGGCAAGGAGCTGCAACCACAATCCCAGAGGCGCATGGTTCGAATCCACCAGATGCTCTGCTGGAGAAGGAGGGGCAATCTCCTCCTGTACCAGTCAGATCTGATTTGATGGTACACTCACACAAAAATAATAAAATAATAATAAAAAAAAAGAAACAAGTCAACTGGTATCCTATCGATTCATGAGACTTTAATTTTTGCCAATGCCTTCTATGCAGCTTCCACTTTCTCCTTCATTACCACTGGCTCCTGTTCATGTGGTTCTTCCTGAGATTTCTCTATGTCAATCAGAGAAAATATTTTTTGCTTGTTGAAAGTAAGGAAGACTTGAAGCACTTGTTGCAGAAGATCTGGGAATGCAGCCTTCTGTATAGATTGCATCTCAATGTCTAGAAAGTAAAGATTCTTACTACTGGACCAATAGGCAATATCATGATGGATGGAGAGGAGATTGAAAATGTCAACAGCTTCATTTTGCTTGGATCCACAATTAACAACCTTGGTACCAGCAGTCAGGAAATAAGGAGATGCACTGTATTGATAAAATTGGTAGTTAGCCAAATTATTGAGGAGTAATGATGTCAGCTTGAGGACTAAGGTGTGTCTGATTCAGGCCATAGTCTTTCCAATCTTTGCTATGCATCTGAGAGCTGGATAATGGATAATGATGACAGAAGAATTGATACCTTTTGAGCTGTGTTGTTGGAGAGGAGCACTGAAGATCCCATGGACAGCCAAAAGAACAAATATATGTCTTAGAGAGGGCGCAGCTGGAGTGCTCTTAGGAGGTAAGGATGATGAAGTTTCACCTCACATATTTTGAGTATGTTGCTACAAGGGGTTATTCCTTGGAGATGGACATGATGCTAGGAAGGGTGGAGGGTCAGTGAAGGAGAGGAAGACCCCTGACCAGGTGGAATGACATGGTGACCGCCGCAATAGGCTCCTGTGTGTTGGGAAGTATGAAGATGGCACAGGATAGAACAGGGTTCAGATGTGTTGTTTATAGGGTCGCTATGAGTCATACTTGATGGCACCTAACAACAACAGCAGCAGCAGAAACTGTTTAATGTCTTGTGAAAAAACATGTGAGATGTGAAAAAAAGAATTGTGCTCGCTTTGACAGCACATATACTAAAATTGGAACTATACAGAGAAGATTAGCATGGCCCCTGCACAAGGGTGACACGCAAATTCGTGAAGTGTTCCGTATTTTTTTAAAAATGACCTCAAATACAAAAATTAAAGTGTCATATCAGAGTTAATAAATGTGTAAATGTCTGAGGATTGTAATCTAGTGTCAGATGCAATGCAATTCAACTCAAAATTACACAGAATCGCCATCTGATGTGGGACTTGGATGACTTTCAGTACTTGATTTGTGTGAATACCGGCATTTCCCACTGTCACCTCCACAGTCAAGCCTGACTCCTGGCAAACCCCCACTGGGTCTATAAATCTCTGTGGAAAGATACTGCCCCTCTGTCTCTGGTGGAGTGGCTGGTGAGTTTGAACTTTCAATCTTTTGGTTAAAAGCCTGATATGTTACAAATTATGCCACCAGAGTTCTTTACGTAAGCGAGCCCCAAAATAAAATTGCTATCTTGTTGTTGTTGTGTGTTGTCATAGCTGATCCTCTAGAGGGTGTTCAGAGGCAACTAATCGCATGGGGAGAGATTGCCCATCCTTCTCCTGAGGAGCCCCTGTTGGATTTGAACCACGTACCTTTGGGATTGCAGCGCAGTTTTCTCTGCCATTCCTAAAAGCATCACCTCCCAGGCTGCCACTGGAAGCCATGCTGCAGATTCTCAAACGGCTGCTCCAGGTCACGTCATTCTCCATGTTGAACTGTCTCAGTCTTCTGGTGCTGCAGTAACATTAACACCACAAGTGGAGAGTGGGTTTTGGGGGGCTTTTTTATTTATAA
>NW_006399877.1:8627729-8629915 GCF_000299155.1 Elephantulus edwardii | reverse complement strand
ATAATATCCTTCAGAGTCATCCATTTTGCATAATATTTCATTAGTTCCTTGTTTTTCAATGTTGCATAGTATTCCATTGTGTGAGCTTCTCTATCCATTTATTTACTGATGGGCACTTGGGTTGTTTCCAGCTCTTTGCTATTGTGAACAAAGCCGCAATAAACATGGGTGTGCAACAAGTAGAGAGTTTTAACAAACATTGTTCCCTCACAGTTTAGGAGACCAGAAGTCTGCCCTTAACATCAGCCATGGAGGAAGGCTTTCCCAGTCTGTCAGCCCTGGAAGAAGGTTCTGGTCTCCCGTCAGCGTCTGTGCACCTGGTGTTCCTTCATTACTTGGAGACCTCCATGTGTCATTGCATCTATCTTTCCTGGACTTAGAAGGTTCTCAGTGCAGGGACCCTGGGTTCAAGGGACTTACTGTGTTCCAGTCTCTTCTTTCTTGGAGATGCTAAGCGATCCCTCCTGCTTTTCTCTCTTATAAAAGGTGATGCAGGTCACCCCCTAGGGAAGTTTCTCTGATATTTGATCAGGGCCATTACCTGAGTCAGGGTGTTACCTGATCCCCTTACAACTACCGACAGTGAGCAGTGGGCATCACATCACTTCCTAGGGCATGATTATTGTTTTCTGTCGGTGGGAACTGACCCACAGCTGACCCTCCAGCAGGTTTTCAGAGGCAGTAAACTGTACAGGAGGAGATGCCCGTCCTTCTCCCGAGGAGCATCTATCCGGTGGATTCGAACCTCATACCTTTGGGACTGCAGTGCAACTTCTTGCCACTAGGCCAACAGAGCTCCAAGGGGAGGATTATACGGGTACATAACTGTCAAGCCACAGAGAATCACAGCCCAGTCACAATGACACACAGCTTAGGGAATCACAATCAATCCACGACACCCACCAAGACTTGAGGGGCAAAGTCACAGTCAGTTTTCCCACAGCCCTGTCCTTAATATCTCCCCCGTTAGAGAGATTACAGATGCATTTCCTCCGCTGGGAATTCCCCTTCACCTCAATTCTCTTGCAAAATAACAAAATGTCCCCAGAGGGGGAACCCAAAAAAACTTTATAAACTGAAACTCAACCTCTAAACAGTCGTGTGGCTCTGAGTGAACATGTGAACCTCTCAGAACTCTGTTTCCACATCCTTAACATGGGTCATCAGTACCCTATGAGCATTAAAGGGCTCCTTAGCACCGTGCCTGGAACTGAAGGCACAACCATTGCTAATGATACATGCTCTCTGGGCACTGGACAATTTGTGGGGTGACAGAGGATGGCAGCTTTCAGGGTAAGGTGAGAGTGAGGCACTGACCACAGATACCCCCACCCTGTATTTGAAAGAGATGAGTCACCCCACCCCAGAGCAACCACCGTCAAGGGTGGTACTCTGATGCCATGCCACAGAGCCTGCACTGGGGGGCAGCAGAGAGCTGAGCCAGGCTGAGAGGGCACTTAGCAGAGGTCGAAATACCCCTTCTCTCCCTGCTCCCACCAGCCTCTGCTTATCCCGCCACCAGCACAGCTTGCCTTTCAAAGATGGTGCCATTTCTACAAAGGAAATGCTTTGCAGGAAATAACTAAGTGTTTCACCAGCTCCTTCCCAGTAAAGTATTTTGCTATATCAGCTTTTACAAGTGTTGCCCAGGGCCTCACTTATAACATGTTTTGAACAACAATCGGATCTCTCACTTCAGCAATAGTAGAAAAGTTCTTAAGAAAGCAAACAACAAATGCTGGCAAGTGTTCAAAGACTGGAATTCTCCTGCGCTGTTGGTGGGAGTGTAAAATCCTACAACAGTGATGGAGAACAGTTTGGTGCTTCCTTAAAAAGTTGGGAATAGAAATGTTATTTGGGGGAGCTCTGGTGACCTAGTGGCAAGGAGCTGCAGTGCAATCCCAGAGGTGCGCGGTTCGAATCCACCAGATGCTCTGCTGGAGAAGGAGGGGCAATCTCCTCCTGTGCCTGTCAGATCAGATTTGACAGTACACACCCAAAAATAATAAAATTTAAAAAAGGAGAACCTATTAAAGTTGTCAATATTTTTTTAAAAAGTTATTTGATCTAGCAATCCCACTATTAAGTCAGTCTCTCTCTCTCTCCCCCACCTCTATTTATGTATTTTGAGAATACCATGGACTGCTAGGAAAACAAACAGATTTGTCCTGGAAAGGGCTAAACCG
>NW_006399877.1:8615166-8627274 GCF_000299155.1 Elephantulus edwardii | reverse complement strand
CTATGAGTCATCTATGACTCAATGGCACTTAACAAAAACAACAACATATTCTCACTATTAAGTCTGTATATATATCCAAACAGGAAGCAGAAGTCGCATCCACTTCCTAAATAACATGCCTCTGGAAACTCTATGAACTTTGATAAATGTTGATAGTTATAGAAAGGCTTCAAGCCTTTTGCTCATAGTGTTACTATGAATCATGCTTGACTCGAAGGCAGTCATCATCAACAACATATATCCCAAAGAAATACAAAGAACTGGTATATGCACACCCATGTTAATTGCAGCATTATTCACTCTAGCAAAGAGGTGGACACAACCCAAGAGAATGGGTGGCCAAGGAAACTATGGTATATACACACAATGGAGTATTATGCAACACTTATTATGCAACGGAGTATTATGAAAAACAATAAAGAAGTCATAAAATACTGCATAGCACGGATGTGTCTAGAAGGCATTGTCCTAAATCAAATTGGTCATGAAAGGAGAAATATGTTTCAGACCACTGATATAAAACTGAAGAATGCTTACATGCAATTATTATTGGATAAATTACCAGAGATGGGAGAGGGGAATAATGACGAGTAAAAAAATAGCAGGCATAGACAGAGAGGGGTGAAGGGAAAGGCAATTTCCCATAGAGGGATCAGCACAGTCCCACTAAGGAAAGGGAAGATACAGACATAGGATTAATGGAAATCTGAAATACAGGAAGGAAGTGGGGGGAGTGGAATTACATGGTGAGTACTGGTGACCAAGACACTCCAATGTCTCCCCACTTTTATTAGCTTTTAAGGAGCCTGGTGGTGCAATGGTTAGTCTCTCAGCTGCTAATGGAAATGTCCACAGCTCAAACTCATCAGCGGTCAATCCAAGGAAGGAAGAAGAGGCAGTCAGCTCCTGTAAAGATTTACGGTGTCCTTCCTCCGGCCTCCAGAGGCTCCACATTGGTGGGGTGGGTTTTGAGTGGGTTGCCTCTCTTTGCTGATTTCTCTTCTATTTCCTTTGTAATCTAGAAGTGACACGCTAACACAGTATTTTTCCAGAAACATCCCCAGTCCCAGCTGTCCATCTCCCCATTCTCCGGCCCTGCTGGGTCCCCACAGGCTCAGTCTCCAGGAGAACACGCTGAAGGGATGCCGTCACTCCCACAAAAGCCTTGGCAAACAAGGAGGGGTGAGGTGTTCGCTCTGGAAACCTCGAGGAAAACAGCTTCAGAATTCCCCACGGCAGGCAGTCGTTTCTCCCTCTCCCCCTGCCTCTCCGGGCTCCCTGACCACGTCTGCCCCTGACAGCCTGGTCTTCAGCTCCCCTCCAACCCTGAGTTCCCAAAATGATGGACTCCTCACCCTAGCCCTCAGAAGGGGTCCTGGGCCCCCTCCTGCCCTAGTCCCTCACTCAGGGCACCCCCTTCCCTAAGTCAGCGAGGTGACAACCACCTTCTGTAACCTGAGAATGCCCTCAAGGTCTGGGCCCCTCCCATGGGGCTGATTAACCTACTTCTTCCAAACAAATCCAGTGTGCAGATTCCCAGTGGAATTCCAACATCATCTGCTCAAGGAGCCCAGGCTTCTCTACCTCCTTAGAGTTTCTGGAAAGTTCAGGAAGATTCCCCTTAGGGTGTATTCAGAGGGACCTAATGCCCCAGGCAGATGCACCACCCTGCTGGTAGAAGCTCTGATGTAGGGACCCTGCCCAGCTCCGCCCCTGACAGTCTCAAGGGCATCGGACATCTGCTTTCTCCTCACAGATCTCTTGCTTCCTCTGGGCCAAGCGGAACTTATTCAGTGTCACCAAGACTAGCCTCCCAGCAGAGGCCCATCTACAGAAGACCACCTATGGCATCCACCCCTCAAACATCGGACTCCAGAATCTTTAAGGATCTGAGGATCCTTTACTGAATGTGCTACTGCTTATAGCCAAAGCTTGAAACTAACAATCAACATCACCTTTATGCCACCGCCAGTGAGTTTTTATAAGGAAATTGTGTTATCTGCAAAGTCTAATGCACAAAGCACACACTTCTACAGGCTTGTGATGGATTTCAACACGTGATATGTGCATGAGAAACAGCAGAAACCTAGTGTCAGGGAGATAGATGCCTCTGACTTCCACGGAAAAGAGCTGGAAGAGAAAACATGTTTCCAAACTTCAGGCACTGTTCTCATCTACAGAACAAAGTACATTTACAGGGCAAAGTGTGGAGAACAGCAGATCTAGGATGTGGGATCGAGGACAGTGAGTGTCCCCACAGGAGAATACTCCGAGCATTTCCAAGACTGGAATCTTTATGAATAAACGGTCACATTTTTCTCCTGTAGAGTAGGTGATGGATTCAAACCATCAACCTCAAGTTAGCAACCAAATGCTTGATCCCTACATTGCAAGGGTCCATTGGAAAATTGTTGTTATGTGCCATTGAGACACCTGCAACTCAAAGCAACCCTATAGACAAAAGCCCTAACCCTTGCTCTCTCCTGTGCCAATCTTATTGTTTCTGACACACCTACCCCCATTACCCCAGTCACTGAATCAATCCATCTCATCGAGAGTCTTCCTCTCTTGTGCTGTCCCTCCACACTCCCAAGCATGACATCCCTCTCCAAGGACTGGTCCTTTTTTGCAACATGTCCAAATATATCAGACAAAGCTTCAGAATCGTTGCCTCCAAGGGATAGCCTTGTTTGTTCTCCTAGGAGTTCTTGACATATTCAATAATCCCAGAACACTTGATTGTATTTATGTAAAACCTACACTTGGACCAGGAAGCAGTCCTTAGAAAAGAGCAAGGAAACACTGCATGGTTCAAAATTGAAAAAGGTGTATGCCAGGTATGTGTCCTATCTCTATACCTTTTCAGTCTGTATGCAGAACAGATTATCTGGGAGGCTGGGCTCTATGAGGAGAAATGTGGCATCAGGATTGGAGGAAAACTCATCAACAATCTGTGTTATGCAGATGACACAATCCTGCTTGCTGAAACAGAGAAGGACCTGAAGCACTTGCTGCAGATGGTCAAGGACTGCAGCCTTCAATATGGCTTGAAGCTCAACATCAAGAAAACAAAGATTCTCACTACTGGGCACACTGGCAGAATCGTGATAGATGGTGACGAGAGTGAGATTGTTAACAGCGTTAGTTTGCTTGGATCCACAATCAACCTGCTTGGTATCAACAGCCAGGAAATTAAAAGACAAATTGCATTGGGAAAGTCTGCTTTCAGAGACCTCTCCAAAGTACTGAAGAGCAACAGTGTCAGTCTGGAGGCTAAGGTGCACCTGATTCAGGTTCTGGTCTTTGTAATTACTTGCTATGCATCAGAGAGCTGGACAGTAATAGCTTTCCAGATATAGAAATAGATTTCCAGAAGGAGAATCGATGCCTTTGAGCTGTGATGCTGGAGAAGAGTGTTGAACAGTGTAAGATTACCTAAAAAAAAAAAAAGAACCCAAAATTCACTGCCGTCAAGTTAGAACCAACTCACAGCTGACCCTTCAGTGGGTTTTCAGAGGCTGTAAATCACATGGGAGGACATTGCCGAGCTTTCTCCCTCAGAGATGCTGGTGGATTTAAATTGTTACAAAGATGTGGCTTTTTGATCAGGAGCCCTACTGACTATGCCAACAGAGGTCCTTGTTGTACGCCAGTCTTTGGAAAAAGACATCATGCTTGGAAAGGTGGAGGGTCCGCGAAAGAAAGACCTTCAGTAAGATAGACTGACACCTGACTGTAACGATGGACATAGTATGTCAGAGACGATGAGGTTGGTGCAGGACTGGGCAGGGTCAGAGCCATTGTTCACAGGGTTGCTCTGAGACTGGTGAACACATGGGCACCTCATAACAGCCTATCTCTGGACATTTCCCTGCTGACCCCAAGGTGATGCCTTTCTCAAGGTCTGAATCCACCAAAGGAGAAAGATGGGCAACCTCCTCCTGTAAGATATACAGACTCAAAAAAAGGGGGGGGGAGTTCTGGTGGCCTAGTGGCAAGAAGCTGCACTGCAATCCCAGAGGTGTGCAGTTCAAATCCACCAGATGCTCTGCTGGAGAAGGAGGGGCAATCTCCTGTACCAGTCAGATCTAATTTACACAATTTTATTATTGTGTGTGTGTATATACACACACACAATAATAAAATAAAAAAAATAAAAAAATTTAAAAAGCTGTGTTGTAGGGTCAACTATGAATCATTTCCAACTTAACAACAATGAGAGAAAGAGAGAGAGAGATATACTAAGGATTGGCCCAGAGCAATGATGACGGGTTTAATCACAGCAGATTGTGAGAGGCGAGGTTGGACAGGGCAGGGCTTCTTTGTACAGGAGTTGGTACACGTCAGACCTGACTGGTGTCACCTAACAACAACAGCAAAAAGTGTGGAAAATTCAGGAAGGAACAGACCTTGGGAAAAGACTCATGCTGGGAAAGGTAGGCTGGAATGAAAAGAGGATGAAGGACCATGAGATGGGCAGACACAGTGACTGTAGCAATGGCCTTGAGCACGGCAGAGATGATGACGGCACAGGACTGGGCATGGTTCTGACCTGTGGTTCCTAGGGCTGCTGCGAGTGGTCATTGACCTGATGGCTCGTAACAACAACAACAAACCAAAGCTGGTGGCCAGGAAGGAACTGTGGTCTGATTCCAACTGTTTGCAATACTGAGAACTTATCAACCTTAGGACAGTTCATGTGCACTCAAGTTTCAGGGCTGACATCATTGTAAATGCTTGACATCACCATGTATCCTGGACGGAACTCTGCCTCTGTACAACCACTGTGGAAGGCAGTCTGGTAGTTTCTCAGAAAGTTGGAAATAGAAATAGCATTTGACCCTGCTATCCAACAAGTGGAAATATACCATAAAGAAACCAGAGCTGTGATGCCGACAGATGCATGTCTCTATGCTTACGGCAGCATTATTCACAATTCCAAAGAGTGGAAGTTGGCCAAATGCCTGTCAACAAATGAGTGAATATAAAACTGTGGTACATTCACACGATGAAATACTATGCAGCACTGAAAAAGAATGAACTTGTAAAACACTCCACAACATAGATGAATCTGGAAGACATTATGCTGAGTGAAATATTCCAGTCACAAAAGGTCAAATACTGTGTAAGAACACTTATGAAAGTAGGATGGGCACGGGGCAGGGATAGCGGGAAAAGAATGGCTAGATAATGAACAGTACACCAGGATACAGTACACTGGCATGGGAGAAGGGAGGGACTGCCTAAAGGGAATGGGTGATAACACAGTGTGTGTGTGCCAACTGACATTTTGAAGCAGCACATGCATTATAAAGTGAATTGGGGGAGGGGGAAATGTGTATCAATGAATGAATTAAAACAATCTTTTCTCGGGAAGGGACGGCAAGCAGGAAGGGGTAAGCCCAACTCAGTTAGTCATGGAGCTGTTTGGAAAAACCCAGGAGAAGCCACCCAAAGATTTGGTCAATGAATGGTCATTGAAGATAAAGGAAATGAGAGTAGTTGACAGACAAGTAAGAGATATCCAGCGGGAAGAAGAAAAAGTGAAACGCTCCGTGAAGGATGCTGCCAAGAAAGGCCAGAAGGACGTCTGCGTGGTGCTGGCCAAGGAGACGATCCGGTCGCGGAGGCAGTGAGCAAGCTCTACGCGTCCAAAGCCCACATGAACTCCGTGCTCATGGGCACACGGAACCAGCTGGCCGTTCTCCGAGTGGCTGGCTCCCTGCAGAAGAGCACAGAGGTGATGAAAGCCATGCAGAGTCTCGGGAGGATCCCTGAAATCCAGGCCACCACACAGGAGATGATGAAGGCTGGAATCATAGAAGAGATGCTGGAAGACACCTTTGAAGGCATGGACGATCAGGAAAAATGGAAGAGGAGGCAGAAATGGAAATTGACAAGATTCTGTTTGAAATTACAGCAGGGGCCTTGGGCAAAGCACCCAGTAAAGTGACCGACGCCCTTCCAGACCCTTAGCCTCCAGGAGCCATGACTGCTGAGGATGAAGGGGAGGAGGAGGAGGAGGCCCTGGAGGCCATGCAGTCTCGGTTGGCCACACTGCGGAGCTAGTCTTTATCTGTCTGTATCTGTCTGTATCTCTTGCACTACATCTGTCACGAGACACTGCATCTCGGAGCAGGGCTCTGCTGATATTTCTTCATTCTCTATAAAAGAAGGGATGGCTTAGGTATTCAGAGGGATTCTGTCTTAAGAGAGGTGATGTAATGAAATGCATCGTTTTCAGAGGTATGTATGAAAGTATTATATTGGGAGGAAGGCAGAGATTTCTGTCTCTCAAAGTCCTGAGGATGGAGTGGAGTTGATTGCCTGAATGTTGACGCTGTACATTTTCTGTGTGAGTAAACATTATATAAATGGATTTTAATTAAAAAAAAATCTTCTTGATTCAAATCCACCAGATACTCTGTTGGAGAAGGAGGGCAAATCTCCTCCTGTACTAGTGTCAGATCCGATTTGCTGGTACACACGAAATATAATAAAATAAAATAAGAAAAAATAATTTGTTAAAAAAAATCTCTTCTGTAAAGTTTCACTAAAAGTATGATTTTTAAAAAAGGGGGAAATCCCACATCAACTAAGACTCTGCCTTGGGATCCAATTATTCATCTTCATGAAAGAGACAGTTTTCTATAAAATGGCTCTAGAGGGTCCCCACTGCCACCCCACCTATCCCCTTGGCCTTTCTCTGACCCCAGGTCACTCTTCCCTCCAGTCTGGTAGCTCCTAATATCTAGAAACTTCTGCAAAAAGGCCTAAACCAAACCAGTCCACAGCTGCCAGGTCCGTTCTGATGCACAGAATCCTCACCAAGTTTCCGGGCTGTAAATCTTTACAGGAAGAAATGGCCCATTTTTCTCCCACAGAGAGACTGGTGGATTCGAACCACTGACTTCTCTTAGTGGTGGGTCCAGTGTGGAATGTGCTGTGCCTCCTAGGCTCCTTCAGGGAAGATGAAGTGTGATGGGCAGGGGGCTGGGTGGGGAGGGGGAGGGGTGGTTCAGAAAAGCCAGAATGGAGGGCAGACCAAGGGGGACAGCTGGTGAGAAAACCCTGGAGTCAGCAAACCCCAAGCTAAGCCCCAGTCATCGGTGACCTCACCCCTCATCCAGTGTCAGAAACTGAATTTTCTGGCGTGAACTGCCTGTCTTCCTGCTCAGAGGGGCTGGTGGATTAGATATGTGTGTCTTTCTCCTCACTGCATATATCACCAGGACTCCTGGACTCAGGAGAAGGTCTCAGATAGGAAGGTGTACTTGTCACTTGCTGCATGGCCTCCCCCAGTCGACAGCTAACAGGAACCATTCAGTGGTGCCCCTTTCAAGGACACCCAGGCTACAAAGGCCCTCCTTGCTGGATCTTATGTGCAAGGTACACATATCTCTATCCTCAAGCCAAAGATGGCCAGAGCCAAGAGCTGTTTCTTTCTTTCCTTAATTAATTTCAATGGAAGTTTACAGAGACTTAGGGTTTCCTTTCATTCATTGTTGCATTTTTCCCCCTTCCCATCCCCTTCTCCCAGTTCACTCTTCTCTTTGAAAAATAAAAGAAAAATTCTTTCATTGTTATGCAATCCCTCCCCGCAAGTCCACTCCGCTGTGTAGCCTTCGTTCTGGACTCCTGTCATGACAATAATACCTAATCACATATTCCTTTTAAACAGTTCTCTCCCTCATCTGTTCCAGTGCAATGTACATCATTCCTCCCCTCCGTTTCTGTCTTCCTTAAACTCTGATGTCAGTCCCATTTTACAACAGTGGCCCTATGCAATATTTGTCCTTTGGTGACTGAGATATTTCACTCAGAATAATATCCTCCAGGGTCACCATTTTGCATAATATTTCATGAGTTCCTTGTTTTTCAATGCTGCATAGTATTCCATTGTGTGAATATACCACAGCTTCTCTATCCATTTGTGTGTTGATGGCCACTTGGGTTGTTTCCAACTCCTTGCTATTGTGAACAAAGCTGCAATAAACATGGGTGTGCATATATCTGCTTGGGTGGCGGTTATGGTTTCTTTAGGGTAAATTCCCAGTAGTGGAATTGCTGGGTCAAATGAATTGTGTTTCTATTTGCAACTTTTTGAGAAAGTGCCATACAGCTTTTCACGAGGCTTGCACCATTTTACACTCCCACCAACAGTGAATAAGGGTTCCGGTTTCTCCACAACCTCGCCAGCATTTGTTGTTTGCTGTTCTGTTAAATTTTGTTTTTCTGGCTGGGGTGAGATGATATCTCATAGTTGTTTTGGAGCTGCTTTTTCTACACAGTGAAGGCAGCCCTCTGCAGAAAGACTGGCCGGAAGTGAGCCCGCATCATCATGGACAGAGAGGGGGTGGCAGCATCCTGTGTTCATTAGACACTAGGAGCAGGACCCCACTCTCAAAGGTCCTTGCTGCCAACGTGGAGCCGGATGACCCTTTCCTGCACCTCACACACCTCCACCTTTGCCAAGACACCTGCTGCCTTTCTGACTGTCAACTGTCAGTGGTCACAGGAAGCCCCCAGGACACTCAGTGCCTGCCCTGCTGGTGCCTGTGACATCACCAGCTGCCCCCACGCCCCTGTGACCTCAGTGCCTGGGCGGCTCCTCCTGGCAGGGCCATGGCCACTCCTTACCCACCAAAGTGGCAGAGGGCATAGATGACCACCCAGCCCTCAGAAGAGGCTGGAGCCACCACTCCCCAACATGGCACTCCTGGGATCACCGTGGGCAGTGAGGGAGACAGCCGGTCTACAGACAGCCCAGCAGGAAGGTCCCAAGGCCAGATAGGTGGCACAGAGAAGCCAGCAGCCCAGCAGCCTGTGAGCCAGCCAGCCAGTGAGGAGGCTATGAAGTTGTCAGAGGGCGTCCCAGAGGACAGCAAGAAGCCCACAGAGGCCACAACTCTGCTCTCGCAAAGCCCAGACTCCCTGCAGGCTTCCAGAAGCCTCCCCAACCCCCCACTGGTCAAGCTGGTTGAAGATAAGATGACAAGCCACAGTCAGCTGATTTTACCACAGCACCTCCTGAATACAGAAGAGACCCCACCAGGTCAGGGGGACTCCAGTGAGGGGTGTCCCCTGAATAAAGAAGAGATGCCATCAAGTTCAGAGGACCCCAGTGAGGGACCTCCCCTGGGTAAGGAAAAGACTCCATCAAGTCCGGGGGACCCCAGTGAGAGGCCTCCCCCAACTGTTGAGGCACAGCTCCCAGGAGAAGACACTCAAGCTTCCAGCAACACAGAGGACACTCAGGCGTCACTGGGGGCTCTGGAGGACAAGCTGGTGGACATCTCAGATCAGCCGTCCTCTTTGTCCCTCCCATCGTCACCCTCACCCACTACACACCCGGAGTGGAGGCCCCTGGACAGCAGCCTGTACATGGCCAACCAGGACGCCAGCTACATGCACTCCATGACCAGCCTTCTGGGCGGGGGCGAGGGCTCCATCGGCTCCCTGGGCGACATCCTAGTCTGGTCTGATGCCACTGTGGACATGGCCACAGACATCCTGGCCACCGGCCACGGCTGCGTGACGGACCTGCTTCAGGGCACCGGACCCAGCCTCTGCCCGGCCTCCAGCCTCCTGGACAGTGCCACCTTGGTGCTCTCGTCGGGGCTGTCGGCCGGCACAGGCTTGGCCCTGCGCTCTGTCACCAGCATGCTGGAGGCCTTTGAGAGGCGGACCATCGAGGGCATCCGCTCAGCTGTGCGTTTCCTGACCCGTCACCTCACCCCGCCCCAGGCCCCGGCTGCTCCCAGCTGTGACTAGACCCTCAAAGGCCACCTTGAGCCCTGCCTATTCCTGGGCTGGAAGACACCCTCCTGACCAGGCAATAAATCACCAGCTAGAGCTTATTTTCTAAGTGCCAGCCTCTTGCTTTAACCGAGTCAAGGGTCGCAGGGCAAAGGGGCAAGAGAGGAGGGTACCGGCATCAGAAAGGTGGACCCAGCCAATCAGGTTTGAGGGCAGACGTGGAGAAAGAGCTGAATGAGTCCAGGGCCCGAGGGACAGGGCGGCAGTGGTGTCAGACCTGCAAAATGATCCGCTAAGGAGCCCTGGTGACGCAGTCATCAAAGTATAGATTAGGGGGAGCTCTGGTGGCCTAGTGGTAAGGAGCTGCAACTACAATCCCAGAGGCGAACGGTTCGAATCCACCAGATGCTCTGCCAGGGAAGGAGGGACAATCTCCTCCTGTACCAGTCAGATCTGATTTGACGGTACATGCACAAGAAATTAAAAAAAAAAAATAAATTTAAAAAAAAAGTATAGATTAGGAAAGTTGTTAAGTGCTGTTGGGTCGACTTCGAATCACAGCAACGCTGTGAACAAGGGGTCTGAACCCCACCTCTGTGCTGCCCTCATTCTCTCAGACACCCTGCAGCCCACCGTCCCAGTCTCAGGGCACTGCCGCTACTGCTATACCCAGCCGCGTTTCTCCACTGGTCACAGGGTTTCCGAAGGCCTGTTGTTTCAGAAGCTGATGGCCAGTCTGTGTTAAGTCTGGAAGCTCCACTGAAACTTTGTCCCTGAAATGCCGCTCACATAGCTCCTGGCCTGACAGCAGCTTGTGACTGTCGTTCCGTGCTGTCAAGTACAACTCATAGCGACCCTATGAACAACAGATCTGAATCCTGTGCTAGCCCGTGCCGTCCTCAGTGCTGCAGTCACCGTGCCAATCCACTCCATTGAGGGCCTTTCTCTCTTTCACCGAACCTCCACCTTTCCAATCAGGAAGTGCGTAGCAAAGAGTTATCAAAAAAATCTCAGTAAGTCATTTACACAGCCGACAGTGATCTTGTTTTTCTCTCACTTTTTTTTATTATTAATACATTTAACATTGTTCCTTTATTATTGTTGGTGGTGTTATGTGCTGTCCAATCACCTGCAACTCATAGCGACCCTATGTACAACAGCCCTAAACCCTGCTCTGTCCCTTGTCAATCTTATTGTCTCTGACACACTTACCCCCATTATCCCAGTCACTGAATCAATCCATCTCTTCGAGGGTCTTCCTCTCCCACACTGTCCCTCCACCCTTCCGAGCATGATGTCCCTCTCCAAGGACTGACCCCGCCTTGCAACATTTATTTTTATTATTATTATTATTATTATTATTATTATTATTATTATTATTAAAGGGTTCTGACTGTGCAGAAGCCCCAGTGGCGCAACGCACTATGTGTTGGCCTGCTAACCTAATGGTCAGTGGTTCAAATCCACCAGCAATTCCAAGGGAGAAAGTGGGGCAATCTCCTCCTGTAAAGATTTACAGCCTTGGCGACTGGACGGAGGGTCGGCTTAAGTCCGACTAGACCCGCAGGAGTGGGTTTTAGTTTCACGGGGAGGGGGGGCTAAGGTCAAGGGGGATAACCAACTAGCCTGTCCATCTGAGGCTTGGACTGAAAAGCAGGAAATCGCCTGCCCAGTTAGGATGGTCTTGTGACCCTACACAGGGTGTCCTGACACAGGGTCTGCTGTGACCTGTGGCTGTGATTACATTGGAATTGGATTGAGGACCGTGCTGAGCACAGGGACCTGGGGCTCTGACCCTCTGACTGAACACAGAACAGTCGCAGGTAGAGGGACAGTGGGAGAAACTAGCTGGACATTAGCCCTAACTCTCCCTTGTCCAGGCACCTCACACAGGTGACAGCTGCAGGCCGTCCTGCAGCCTTGGCCGTGCATGCATCCATTCAGTTTCTCGTTCCCGACAGGAGCTCTAAATGGGAGCTGGTCTTAGCTATCAAGTATCGCCCTAACAGCCACCAAAACCCACACAAGTGTGGCTTTAAAATGTATCGTCTCAGTTCAGTCATTGTCGTCAGGTGCCATAGCGACTCTATGTCAACAGAGCAGAACCTTGTCTGTTCCCGTGCCATCTACAATCTCCACCATGGTCAAATCCATGATCATCACAGCCACAGTGTCAGCACACAACTCCTTCGGCGTCTTCTCTCAATATCTTTTTAAAAAATTTTTTTTTATTATTTCAATGAAAATTTACAGAGACTTAGAGTTTCCATTCATTCACTGTTGCACTTTTCTCCCCTCCCAACCCTCCCCCCCCGCCCCAACACTCTTCTCTTTGAAAAGTAAAAAAAA
>NW_006399877.1:8608175-8614583 GCF_000299155.1 Elephantulus edwardii | reverse complement strand
ATTTTGTGTGTGTGTGTACCATCAAATCGGATCTGACAGGTACAGGAGGAGATTGTCCCTCCTTTCCTGGCAGAGCACCTGGTGGATTTGAACCCCGCGTCTCTGGGATTGCAGTGCAGCTTCTTGCCACTAGGCCACCAGAGCTCCCCTTCAATATCTTTTTTTAAGGACTGATCTCTCCTGATAACTTGGTCAAAGTACATGAGATAAAGTTTCACCCCTCTTGCTTCTAAGGAGCATTCTGACTACTTTTCTTTTAAAATAGATTTATTTACTCTTTTTTAAATTTTTTAAATTTATTTTTATTATTTTTTGTGTGTCTACCGTCAAATCAGATCTGACTGGTACAGGAGGAGATTGTCCCTGCAGAGCATCTGGTGGATTTGAACCACGTGTCTCTGTGACTGCAGTGCAGCTTCTTGCCACTAGGCCACCAGAGCTCCTTTGATTTACTCTTGTGATAGTTCAGCACTCTTTGCCACCATCACAATACAATACATCCTTTGGTTGTTCTTGTCTGTGGTCCAACTTTCACATGCATATGGAGCCCGAGTCAAGCACACCTTAGTCTTTAAACAGAATCCTTGTTCTGCAGCACCTTAAAGGTGTCCTTGAGAGTGTCCTCGTCCGGGAGGCATGTCTTTTGATTTCTTGTCTGGTGCTACTGTTAAGGGTTGACTTTGGATCCAAGCAGAATGAAATCCATGGCAACTTCAGTCTTTCCTCAGTCTAGCACGATGTTGACGTGTGATCCATATTGAAGGCTGCAGTCTTCGATCTTCTTCAGGAAGTGCTTTTCAAGTCTTCCTTGCTTTCAGCAGGCAAGATTTTATCACTTGCATACCGCAAGTTGTTAGTGAGTCTTCCTCTGATCTTGATGCCACATTGTTGTTCATAAAGTCCACCCACCAGGAGCCCTTCTGTGGAGGACTTGTTCCCATGGGTGCTGGGGTGCAGTCAGCCCCTCGAGAGTAGACTGGGTCAAGGCCATGCCCATCCTCAGGCAGTTGAAGCCAGTGGGGGCACTAAGCAGGAGAGACCCGTCCATTCTGGCAACTTGGGACCCACTGAGCCCCAGAACCGTCCTCAGATCAAAGCTCCCCTGCCCTCTGCCCCCTGCCTCTTCTTATTTCTTCCTCCTTCTCACAGGACTTGATCTCTAGCTCTACTCTCGGGACAAACATCCAGTGCATGAAACTCTGGCCCCAAACCCAATTTGTGACCCCAGGTGATGATATTCCCTGAAGGACAAAGATGAGACAGTCTGTTCCTGTTAAGAGTTCCTTCAGCCTCAGGAACCGGATGCAGTGTTGCTATGAGTTAGAATCAACTCAATGCCAATGACTTTGGGTTCGTCTTGTTTGTTGGTTTTGGGGTTTTGTTTGTTGTTGTTGTTGTTAGGTGCCATCAAGCCGAGTACAACTCACAGCAACCCTATGGAATGGATCTGAACCCACTGGTCCCAAGCTGGACATTTTAAGATATGTGGAAAAGGAGCTCTGGTGACCTGATGGGTAAAGAGTTGCACTGCCAACCCAAAAGTAAGAAGTTCGAGTCCACCAGTTGCTCTAAGGAAGAAAGACAGGCAATCTCTTTCTGTGGGAGTTACAGCCTCTGAGAACCCACTGGAGAGTTAGCTGTGAGTGGAATCTAACCTTTTTTTTTAAGAGAGATAAAAATAGTGTGCTTGTTGAAATACATTGGTAAATAGAATCATTTACCTTGTGGTACTAACAGAGACACAATGGTCATCATCAAATTGAGAACTGTCCAAATATCAAGTGGGATCTAACTTGACAGCACACAACAACAACATGTGAAAGGAGACCAGTATAAACTGAAACAATAAAAAAAGTTTAAAGATTTTTATTTAATGATATCATCCCCACCCCTGTCAAGAAAAGTTAGACATTTAGGACTAGACTGGAGAACGGTAATAAAAAATTAGATCAGGGAGAATTTTCATTTGTATACACTCACACTCAACTCACTGACATCGACTCTGAACTGGCTCAGAGCTGGCCTTCACTGGGTTTCTGAGGTCTAGTGGGTGAGGATTCGAGCGGCCAACTCAAAGACGGGTGTTTGGAATCCCTCAGGAAGAGAAAGATGATGGACAATCTCCTCCCCAGCGATTTACAGCCCCTGAAAACCTGCCAGAGTCCCAGGTGGGTGGGTTCAACGCCACAGCTGAAGGCCTTTGTGTTCGCAGAGCAATTGCCTACGGACTCCACCACCAGAGCTCCCTGCTTCCTGCAGACAATGATATTCTTGTTTCATCCATGACCACAAAGCTAATTGTGTTATTTCACCATGTGATTGTGGTCAAGTTCACCAATTTGGCTGGATGAGGCACAGATTACAACAAAGAAAAAAGTGTTTCCAAAACAAAGAGATCATAGTATGAGGAAGTCTTCAAGTGTGATATGATAAAGGTGTAAAGATAAACTGAGATCTTGAGTGTACGTTTTAATATTAAAAGTAAAAACTGAGATGTCTCAGTGCTGGAAGCTCTCATTCTTAGACCAATTCCATTTAAAAACTCTGAAAAAAAAAAAGTAGGGGTGCCCCCTCTGCTGGAAGGAGGGTAACACTGCAGCTAGGCCTAAGACTGGACCTTCTCAACGGAGATGTCAGGTAAGGCTCAACTACTGGTCTCTGGCCATCAGGTGCAAAAAATAAAGAAAATTCACAATTCCAAAGGCCTCCTGGACCACGTGAACTCCAGTCTCCACGACCCTGACAGCAGAAGCACTAGATGGTGTTCGACTGATCACTCTGAAATTAATAACAGAAGGTTCTTGATAGGAAATACGAAACTCAGAATTAAAAAAAAAAAAAAGAGAGAGCAAGATAAAGCTTGCTGTCCTGACAGAAATGGGTGGAATCCTCAAGGCTTTGGCCCTTTACCTGCAAGGCTGAAACGTAAATAATACCTGTGACTCAATTTTCAGCCAAACAGTAGACCAGCCTCTAGACTGAACACCAGGGAAGAATGGGCTTTTTAGAATGGACAACCACACAAGACCACAAGAGCAATATTTGCGCAGAGATAAAGTTTAGGAGGGAGCAAGGGGTTAGAGAGAGGATGCAAGGAGATGGGAATCACAGGAGGAAAAGGGACGAGTGTTACAATGTGGAGGCCGTCATCTACATCAAGTGCACTGTTAAAGGGAAAAGCAATTTTCTCTGCAAACTTTTTACAAAAAATACCTAGAAAGAAGGTTTTTTAAAAGAAATAAATAAGAGAAGTTAGGGCTTGGAATATAGCAGTGGTTGAGCTGATTCAGCCTGGAAATTTATTCTTTAAAAGCTCTTAGGGACAAGGCCAGGAGGTCAAAGGTGAGTCCTTGCTGGAGCTTTCTTCTCCCAGGAAGGAAGCCATCATAGGATGGCCCTCAGCCGTTTAGGCTGGCCATGGGAGTCTCCAGCCGGACAACCCTGCTGAACCTGTGCCTAGAAGCAACTGGCCCACCTCATGGAGTCCTACCTACATGACTGCTATGTGGTCCTGGACAAGGTCTCCAAACTTCAGCTTCCCCGTCTGTAAAATGGACTTTCGCCTCAAAAGGATGTTGGGATACACACATTTTGAAAAAAACACTAGCATTTACTAACAGGCATGATACTGACGTCCATGTTCTTCCTTCGTCGTCTGGGTCGTTTGACCAGTTGCCATGGAGTTGTTTCAGACTCACGTGCACCTCCGTGTGTCGCAGTCGAATGAACTGAGCTCTGTGGAGGCTGCAATGACTGGTTTCAGAAACAGATTGCCAGAATTTTCTTCTGAGGCAACTCTGAGTGGACATGGTCCTTTCAGCTTTTCTTAAGCAATTGAGTGTGGTAACCGTTTGCACTGCCTGAGACCCTATGTATATATGTATTTGAATCTCTTCATTGGATTTCTTAGGCACAAAGATAGGCTGGATAGAGAACTGACCCTTAGGATGCCTGGTGTCAGCAACACAAAGCTGCCAGGGCTTGGTCTCCACACTTGTCTACACTGGCTCTGCCCCTCCCCCACACGCTGTTCCTTCAGGTAAGTTTCTGGAGGCTCCACCCAGCCTGGCACTTCCACCAACAGGGAGGAAAGCAAGTTATCTGTCTCCTGTTCCCCTCTGATAAATCAGGCTGTGCTTGCTGAAAAGACCTTCCTTGATCACTACTCCAGCAACCTCTCTGAGCCATCATTGCCAATCCTGACACCCAAGCTGTTGTGGAATGTTGGGGAGGAAGGGAGGGCCTCTGGCCAGGACAGATCCCCTAAGCTCCACATAAGTGCAAGCTTCCCAATGGCCTTTAATACGAGGTAGAGAAAGCTCCCCTGTGTTTGGCTGTACTGGCAAGAGAAAGTTCGCCACCTGGGAAGACGGCTGCTGCATCTGTTGAGCTGGAAGTGGTCTACATGAGGCTGAGGTTCTCCTAACCAATCTCCATGTCCCACGCCTATAAGCCCACCCTATCCTGTCTTCCTGTGTATATAAGTGTGCTGCAGTCCCAATAAAATCGAGCTGGATTGACTCTCTGATCCTCTCCCAGAGTGGTGTATCTCTGTCGTGCTTATCCCCATCAGGGTGTCGCTGTTAAGTTGCTGGCAAAATGGCAGCGACACCAACCCAGGGAGGAGAGCCCAGTAGCACAGCTCCCCAGGTCTTCCTCTGCAGGTGACATCACCTTAACTTTCTTCCCTTGCTTCTGCAGGTTCCTTTGCAGATTAAGTCAGTGGCCCGTAGAGAGCAGGCTGGACTCATCCCCAGTCACGTTTCAGGTGGGACCAGATGTTTGTCTGAGGTCTCACAGAGCCAGGAGAGGAGCTCCAGCTCCCTCTTAGGCTCTGAGCTCTACCAACTTCCTGCAGACAACTAGATCTTTCCCTCAACTGAAGGCTTTGGAAAGATCTGAGACTTTAAGGCTACTTCCCCCAAGTGGGCAGATTAGAAAAATTCCTTTGCATCTCTGAATTTAAATGTCAACCAATTAGGAAGCAGGATCCATGCAAAAATATGTCTTTGCTGTTACCCTGATAAATTTTATTAGTGATTTTCTAAACAACCTTTTGTCCAGGAATAACATCTCCCGCAGATGGGCCTCGTGAATCTGAATGAGAACAGAATAAATCAGGGACTCTAGCAAGAGGATATAGTTAGAATTGTCCCCCCTCAAAGATAAGTAGAGGCAGGTAGGACAGCATGCCCATTGTCCAAGTGAGTTCTGTCTTATAGCATGGGCTTTGGGTTTTCAGCACTTGATGACGTAAAGTGAGGTCTTGGGTGGTATGAGGGGTCCTGGTGATGTTGTGGATGGATTCAGCACATGGACTGCTACCAAAAGGTTGGCAATATGGGAGGTTGTCAGATTCCAGAAAGGTGGTTGCTGTTATGTGCCATCGATTCACCTGCAACTCATAACAACTCTACTATGTACAACAGCTCTGAACCGTGTCCTGAGCCAGTCTCACTGATTCCAGCACACGTACTCCTATTTCCCTAGTTACTGTATCAATCCATCTCATCTGGGGTTTTGCTCTCCAGCACTGTCCTGCCACCCTTTGGAGCATGAAGTCCTTCTCTAAACTCTGGCCTGTCCCTCTGGCCACATGCCCAAAGTATGTAACCAGAGATTAAAAATCCTAGCCTTCAAGGAGAAACTTGGTTTCACCCTCTCCATGACAGACTTGTTTGTTTTCTTGGCAGTCCATGATATGTTCAAAACTCTACAAATGCTATAGGGCAATGACTTGATGATGACAGTGAGGTTTGGGGATGGGGTCCCAGCACGTTGCACGGCCTACAACTCACTGATTGATAATACCTGCTAGCCAGCAGCACTTGGAAGAAAGGCCTGGCCATCTGGTTCCCTTTAAAATAAAGCCAAGAAAGCTATTTCTAGATAGAGCAAATCATGGAACTCTTCAGCACAGGAGGTTGGCATGAGTGGACTACAACTTGACTGGAATGGGTTTGCGGTTTTGGTTCATGCACCAGAAACAAGGCCCACGCTCCGGCCGCCTTCACCCTTCACCGAGGGGTGGCCCTGCCTGGCCACGGGAGAGAGCTGTCACTGCGCGAGCAGGACCCGTGTCCTCCCCAAGGTGGGCGGGTGCCCAAGCTGGGTAGCTGCCACCTGCTCCCGTCCACTCCAGCAGGAACCCAGGTAGGGATCTGGCAGAAACTGAGCCTGAACCAGGAAGCCAGGCAGTCAAACGGGGCAAGGAGAACAAAGGGCTCTTTCTGGGGCTCAGTCCCGCCTGCGGGGCGCGGCGGCCACCCGGGACGGGCTCCAGCCACAGGCCCCGCCGGCCCGAGGGCAGGGCGGGGTGTCTGGGCGACACGAGCCTGGCGGCCCCGCGTCCTCGTCGGAGGCTGGTCCCTCCCGTCGGCGGGAAGAGCGGCTCGGGGCTGGGGCTGC
>NW_006399877.1:8595921-8597790 GCF_000299155.1 Elephantulus edwardii | reverse complement strand
TGCATAGGGTCGCTATGAGTCGCAAACGACTTGACGGCACATAACAACAACAACAAAAATGGCACTGGGACAGGGACTGGCCTTCCTTCTACAGGGGAGCAGCTGGTGGATTTGAACAACATTGCCTCTAAGATTGCACCAGTTTCCTTAACACCAGAGCTTCATGATGTCTGGAGCCACGTAAAGTATTATGGTGGGTTTAGTTCTGGTTTCTTCCCAGCCACTGCACAGGGGCGAGTAAATGGTAAACCAGGCTTGCTGCCCGTCCTCCCCCAGCCAGCCTAGACCTGGGACTCTGGCTCCAAAGAGCCTGCTTGCAGGACTGGGCCACCTTGGGACACAGCATGGGTTCCAGGACAAGGCAGAAGGGAAAGTTTCTTCTCTCTGAGAAGAGGTCCTTGTTGTCCTAGTGTCCTGCTCGCCGTCCCCCTGTGCTGCTTGTCTTGTCCATTCTTGCCTCTGTGAGGGTTCTTAGAGCTGTTGTAAGAGAAATCTCACACATGCCTGGCTTTAACATATATTCCCTCACAGATGAGCAGACTGGAGTCTGAATAGAGAGTTCAGACTAGGGGAAGGCTTTCTCCCTGTGGCTTCACAGTTTAAGGAGGAAGGTGTGTATCTCCTTTTAGCATCTGTCGGGCAGGTATACCTCGGAAACCTCCATGAATCCTTGAGTGGCTCCAGGAGTTTCCAGGACAGGACCACCAGGCCCGGAGGGCGCACTCCACTCCAGCCCTTTCCCCTTGGTTAGGAGTGGGTCTCTCTCATCTCTGCTGATTTGTTTCATCTTTCAGAGGAGATTAACTCAAAATACAACCTAATCCTGTGGATTACCTCCTGTCTTATTAACATAACGGCCACCAGTCCTGCCTTATTACCATCACATTGTTGTTTCAGGCGCTGTAGAGTCGGTTCTGACCCAAAGCAAACCCCATTACAATAAAACCCAAATACTGTCCAGTCCTGTGTTGTCACCACAGTCTCTGTTGTTCGTGAACCCACTGTCACAGCTGCTGTATCTGATTGAGGCACTTTATACTTTCACCGGCCTTGTACTTTACAATAAAAGCCCTGGTGTCACAGGGCATAGCTTGTTGCACGGCCAGCCAAAAGGTCGATGGTTCAAACACAATAGTCACTCCTCAGGAAAAAGATGGGCAGTCTCTTCCTGTAAAGACAGCCTCAGTGTGGGAAAGCCAGGGTGGGGTTACTAGAATCAACAGCAGGGGTGAGTATATATCGAACATGATGTCCTTTCTCCAGGGGCTGAGGCTTCTTGATAGCCTAGTGATGGCTGACAAGATGTAGATTAATTGCATCCTATCACAAGATAATTACATCATACAGACAGTCACAGTCTGGCAAAGTGAACACATACTTTTGCGGGGAACACAATTCAATCCATGACCCCTTCCATCATCATTTTCTTGTTAGGCCTTGACCTTAACCACCACCAGCCCTCTCTTCCTCGTTCTCTTCCCACCCACCCCCACACATTCTTGAACTTCCCTGGGGGGCAGGGTGTCAGTGTTTTCTCCTCCTTTTTAGGAGAAACCTGTATATAGACCAAGAAGCAATTGTCTAAATAAAACAAAGGCATACTATACGGCGTGGTTTAAAATCAGGAAAGATATACATCAGGATCATATCCTTTTCCCGTATCTATTCAATCTGTCAAAGAGTACATACAGCCTTCAACGTAGATTACACCTCAACATCAAGAAAATCCTCACCACTGGGCCAATAAGCAGCATCATGGTAGATGGAGAAAAGACTGAAGGTGTCAACTGTTTCATCTTGCTTGCATCCACAATCAACACTCTTGGTACCAGCAGTCAAGAAGTGAAAAGGCATGTCACATTGGGAAAA
>NW_006399877.1:8591788-8595821 GCF_000299155.1 Elephantulus edwardii | reverse complement strand
GTCGGCGCGGTTGCTACGCAACGGCCCGGTGACGTCAGGCCATTGAGTTCGGTTCCCAAGGTAACTGGCCGGGCAGCTGGGCCTGGAACTATTTGTGTCTGTCCCCAGAGGCCCGCGGAGCCCCGGGGTCGGCGCGGCGGCGGAGAGGCCGCGGGCGCGCACGGGACACAGAGGCGCTTTCAGCCGCGCGCCCCGGGGCCTCCCGACGGCCACGCCCGGCTTCGTTCCCGACACCGACGCGCGCCCGGCTGGACACCCCGGGAAAGGCGCTCCATGGGGCGCACCCGGCTGGACGCCCCGGGAAAGGTCCTCCGTGGGGCGCACCGGGCGCTCCCGGCTGGACCCCCCGGGAAAAGCCCTCCGTGGGGCGCACCCGGCTGGACGCCTCGGGGAAGGCCCTCCGTGGGGCGCACCGGGCGCTCGGGCAGGTCCCCCGGGCTGCGGCCGGCTGCTGCGGGCCTCCCTGTCCGGCGCCTTTCGCCCTCGGAGCGAGCCCGGTTGCCCTTCTCCCGGGAGTGTCCACGCCTGTCCTTGGTGGCCCCGCGAGCAGCGCTGGTCACATGATTGGGTGCAGGACGAAAGCACGAGGCCCCGGGTTGGCATATTATCGAGGGCCGGTGCAGGAGACAGGCCCAACCCGCACCCCCAGCAAACTGCAAGGGGAGTGGAAGTTTGCTAACAGGGAGGGTAAACTGAGGCAAGCGGCTTCAGTCCTTGAGGAGAGAAAACACGAGCTGAATCTGGAGTAAGAAGGAACAAGATAGGACAGGGAGACCACGAGGCGCACAGGAGAACCAGTGACCTAGATTTCTGCCTCTCCCCACCTCTGGTCCCTTGGGAAGCAGCGCAGGGACAGGGCCTGGGACCCAGATAATGCTGTCTACCCAGTCTCTCCCTCCTAAGGGACTCTGTCATCACAGTGTAACATCTGGGTCCCTCAGGAGCTGTTTCCAAGGAGACTCCACCTTCCCCAAGCCCATGAGCTAGGCTGAGATGGCCCCCAAACATGGATGACTGGGCCCTGGGCTCAGGGCATGGGCCACGGAACTGTCAGCCAGGCCCCATTCTGCGCATCTGCCCCGAGGGGGACATCTGCCCCATCTCTTCAACTCCAGTGTCTGGTCGCAGCTCTGCAGCCACCATATGACAGGCTCACAAGGTTCCCAGCACAGGGTCATCTGGTATTTCTCTGCCTGACTTTCCTGGGCAGCAAATCCGCAGAAGCGGAGAAAGCCGCTTTCTCCTCCCCTCTGAGCAGGCGCCATGATCCCTGTTCTACTCCGGAACGCTGATGCTCAGGGCTTCCAGCACCAGCCCACCCAGGCTCTCCTGGGAGAGGGGAGGATATGTCTTCAGCTGGCCAAGGACCAGGCACTAGAGCCGGCCAGCAGGATCAGCTACATATTTTGGGGGTCCCCCACAAAACGGAAGTACAAGGCTCCTTGTTCAGTTGAAGTACTTGAGCATTTCAAGGTAGCAACAACAGAACATTCCAGCAAGTGTGGGCCATGTGACTGACCGCTCAGTTCAAACCCCCTGAAGTTACCCAGCTGGACACCTCTCTCACATCTCTGAGTGAGCACTGCTGCTGGCCACTTCCTGGGTGCTTCCCATTCATCAGCCTGCGGACCCAGAGACACCCACCAGACAGCACCTGGGGAAGGGGATGTCTGGTGCTTTCCTAGCGAAGGATCAGACCCAATTCCTTCCATTTACGTTTCTATCAAGTTGAATATGACTGACTGACAGTGCCCCGTTACAGAGCAGAATCGTTCTGTGGTCTTTTCCTTGGCTTTAATCTTTGCAGCCTTCCAGGGCCCCATTGGATTGGTTCAGACTACCATCCTGTTAGATGTGTAAGAGCAAAGCCCTTGCACCACCCCAAGGACCAAGACTCTCTAAAAACAGCCTAGGCAATTCACTCTTTTCAGCTGAAGGATTCTTGCTCTTGAGGAAGAGAGGAGGCAAAATACTTTGATGACAAAATACTTAATTCTAGCAGCTGAAGATGAGGGTGAGGCATTAGTCAAATCAAAAGCAAAATAGAACAAGGTCAAGGTGTTTGCAGCCTCCAGAGCTCACACCTTACTCAGAATATACCACTCTCTGGCCTTCTGCTTGGCCTCTGGTCAGTTGAGCTTCCCTCTGAGCTCCCTGCCTTGCCAGGTTTATTTGAATCTTGTTGTTAGGTGCCATTGAGTCAATTCACAGGGACCCTGTGTACAAGATAATGAAATGCTGTCGGCTGGCCAGGTCCCACCCTCACCATCACTGCTGAACTGCAGTTCGCCGTGGCAGATTCAGTATCAAGCCATCATTTTGAGGCCTTGCTCTTTTTTGCTGACTTTGTATTTTACCAACCATGATGTCCTTCTCCCCAGACTGGTCTCTCCTGATAACATGAGTTTGATGGTCTTATCTGAGTCCTACTCTATCCCAGTAGGATGCTGGACTGAGGGACCTACCGCCCACCAAATGATGGGAGTGCTAGCCACAGACAGGCTGGTCCTTGGTTATTAGCCATCCCTGGAAGATGGCCTCACCCGAGGTCTTTTTTCATCCTCCTGGGCATATCCAATTACTGATGAATTTGCCCCATCTTGGGACAATGATAAAAGTCCTCTCCAGTTCTGGAGCTCCCCCTGGGGGCAGTGAGTCTCTCTGCCCAGGCCTGCTGCCTTCTGGTCCCTCCCACAGGTACTAAGCCCAGAAGTCCCGTCCACTGCTTGTAGTTGAAGGCCAATCCTCGGACTCGCCACACTTTCTGGTACAATGTAGGTTCTCAATACACCTTTATGGATGGACCACTTGATGTTTTTGTTTCTAGCATGGTAGGTGCTCAATACATCTTTATGGATGGACCCCTTGATGCTTCCGTTTCTGTCATGGTCTTCTAAAATCCAGTTTCTCAAAGTGTGCCCTTCAGACCTGTAATAGCAGCACCAGCTGAAAGCTTGTAGGGAACATAAAATCCTAGACCTCACCCCAAACCTATCGAGTCAGAACCTGCAAATTAACAAGATCCCTTTGAATTGTGGTATTGTCAAAGAATATTGACTATACCAGGAGCTGCCAAAAGAACAAATAAATAAATCTCTCTTTAAAGCAGTGCAGCCAGAGGGCTCCTTAGAGGATGAGACTTGCTCAAATACTTTGGGTATGTTCTCAGAAGTGGAAAGTTTCTAGAGAAGGACTTCACTCTTAGAAAGGTTGTTGTTATTGTTAGGTGCCATTGAGTATGACTCACAGTGACCCCATGAACAAAAGATCTGAACTCTGTTCTATCCTGCGCCATCCTCACACTTCCTGACACACAAGAGCCCATTGCAACAGTCGCCATGTCAATCCACCTGGTTGAGGGTCTTCCTCTCCTTCGCCGACCCTCCACCCTTCCCAGCATCGTGTTCTCCAAGGAACAGCCCCTCCTAGCTACATGTCCAAAGTAGTGAGGCAAAGTCTCATCATTCTTGCCTCCAGAGAGCACTCCGGCTGCACCCTCTCCAAGACATAACTATTCGTTCTCTTGGCCGTCCATGGGATGTTCAGTGCTCTTCTTCAACCCCACAGCTCAAAGGTGTCAATTCTTTTTTCTGTAATACTTATTCATTGTCCTTATTGGGTCAGCAAAAAAGCAGGAAGTCCCTCAACAACATAGATTGACACAGGGACTGTAATGCTAGTTCAGTAGAGATTGTGAGGCTGGTACAGGACCAGGCAGGGTTTTGTATTAGTTGCTGCCGACTCAACAGTCCATAACACCAACCAGGAAATTCTGATACCAAGTAAACCCTTAGAAGGCAGAACACTGACTGGAGGGTCTCGGAGAAACAGTCATGGACACCGTGGTTGTCAGGAATCACACAGACGAGGCAGCCCTGAGTCCAACTGGGCTGGAGGAGGACGGGATGGAGATGAGCATCAGGTGTGAGGGCAGAGGGCTGTCCCAGGTCCAGTTGGTTCAGACGGTGGAGATGGCAAGAAACAGAGGAAGGTGCCAGCAGGTTAAGCCTTTTTGGCTCAGGCTGTTGTTGTT
>NW_006399877.1:8578263-8581328 GCF_000299155.1 Elephantulus edwardii | reverse complement strand
TTTTATTATTTTGTGTGTGTGTGTGTAGCATCAAATCAGATCTGACTGGTACAGGAGGAGCTTGCCCCTCCTTCTCCAGCACAGCATCTGGTGGATTCGAACTGTGAACCTCTGGGACTGCAGTGCAGCTTCTTGCCACTAGGCCACCAGAGCTCCCTTTTTTTTTTTCCCTTCTTAGGCAACAGTGGTGAAGCTTCACCTCACCATACTTTGAGCATGCAGATAGGAAGGATCAGTCCTTGGTAAGAGACTTAGAAAGGTGAAGAGTTAGAGAAGGAGAAAAAGACTCAACAGAACAGATTGACACTGTGAGTGTAACAATTGGCTTGAGTGTATCAGAGACGGTGAGGATGTCACAGCATAGAGCAAGGTTGAGGTATGTTGTTTATACTGTCTCTGTGAGTCATAGTAGACTCGATAACACCTAACAACTACAATAAACAGTCAGAGTTTGTAGCAATAAAATTGGGGGAAATTGAAAACTCTTGCATTTCATATAGCACGTCTGTAAGTACAGAGGAACCTATGCGTTCCAGTTTCTAAGAGAAATTTTCCTACGGAAGACTCAATTGCTGTGGAGTCAGACCCAACCCACAGCTGCCCAGTCATTTTTCAGGAGGCTGTAAATCTTCCGGTTAGCAATTGTCCATCTACTTCCTGCAGAGCTGATTCAGACCACCCGAGGGGCCTGCCTTTGGGCTATCAGCACAGCTAACCCCCCTCAGACGAGGCCACCAGATCGCCCTCCGAAGGAAGAGGCACATCAGGAGAACGGGGTCTGACCCAGTTCTCATTCTGTGGCTGTCACAATTGTTTAATGGGTTTTTTAAATTACAACTGTCAGTCCAGAAATTTATGACCATCAGATAATCACATTGCTGGTAGGAAATCATAGCCCTCCCAGCTGCGATGTGAATCCTCGAATGTTGATATTTCCTATTTATTCACTTTCTTGTCTGTGCCCAGAACTGCAGTAGGTGCCTCACTCACTTTACTGTCTTCTTGGGGAGACAATATGTTCATGTATGAAATGATGGAGGTTTGTTTTGGTTATATTTTTAACTGTGGATTGAGTGAAGGTTTATAGAACGGGTCTGTTTTCCAGTCAGTGATTCATACGCATTTTGTTTTGTGGCATTGCTTGCAACCCATACAACGGAACAGCACTCATCCCACGTCCTCCCTAATTTGACCTCTTCCAGGCTTCCTTCCTACTTAACCCGTCCTGCCTTCGGGACTTTGTTCTGGCTTCAATACTGCCCTTCTGACCAATCAGGAATGGTTGATTGATGTAAAGATTGTGGTGATGTATTTAACTTAGAGGCTTTTTGTTGTTGTTATGTGCCATCAAGTCACCTGCAACTCATAGTGAGCCTTTGTACAAGAGCCCTAAACTCTGCCCTATCCTGTGCCAATCTCACTATCTCGTACGTATCTACCCCCATTGCCCCAGTCACTGAATCAATCCATCTCATTGAGGGTCTTCCTCTCCTGCACTGTCCCTTCACCCTCCCAAACATGACGTCCCTCTCCAAGGATTGGTCCTTCCTTGCGACATGTCTAAAGTGTGTCAGATGAAGCTTCAGAATCCTTGCCTCCAAGGAGCAGCCTCGCTTCACCCTCTCCAGGACAAAACTGTTTGTTTTCTTAGCAGTCCTGCTATATTCAATACTCTTCTCCAGCACCACAGCTCAAAGGCATCAATTCTCCTTTTATCTTCCCTAGTCATTGTCCAGGTCTCCGATACTTAGCAAGTGATTGCAAAGACCATGGCATGTTTCAGGTGCACCTTAGTCTCCAGACTGACATCGTTGCTCTTCAATACTTTTGAGAGGTCTCTAATAGCAGACTTTCGCATGACAATACATCTTTTAATTTCTTGGCTTCTGGTGCCAAGAGCATTGGCTGTGGAGCCAAGCAAACTAAAGCTGTAAACAATCTCAATCTCTTCACCATCCATCCTGATGCTGCCAGTTGGCCCAGTGGTGAGAGTCTTTGTTTTCTTGATATTGAACCACAAGAGTATGAGTTCGTCCAAGTCTGAAAGATGAGTAAAGGGCGTTGTCCCATTTGTCTCTACCAACTGAGTTTGGTCTTTTAGAAATGATGCTGAGTCTTGTGCTTATTTTCCTTCACCTACTTTGTTTGGGCTCTGGAGGCCTAGTGGTAAGAAGCTGCGCTGCAATCCCCAAGGCAATCTGTTCAAATCTACCCGCTGCTCCTGTCTCTGAGAGCCCGCTAGAGTGTCAGCAATGGGTCAGTTCCGACTTGACAGCACACAACAACAACAACGACTTTACTCGAGAACTTCTCGTATGATCCCTTTCAGAGTGTTGGAAGGTGGCAGGCGGGCACCATCTCGTCCTTCTGGTCTCAGGGACGTGGAGGCTGAGATCTGCATAATCCGTCTCCTGAATTCACTCTTTCCATGCGTCTTTGATTATTTTCCCCTTCACTCTTCTTTGCTCTGGTTGGAGAGAGACCAGTTGTACCTTTGGTATCTGTACTTAAGCTTTTAAGACCTCAGTTACAACTCACCAAAGTAAGATGTAGAAGATTCTCTTTGTGGGCTATATTGTCCCAAATGATCAGATTTCAATCACAAAAAAGAGTAGTTCAGTTAACCAAAAGCTAATTAAAAATTTGACGCTTTTGAGCTCTGGTGTTGGAGAAGAGCACTGAACAGCCCATGGATGGCCCAGAAAATGAAGAGGGTCTTGGAGAGGGTGCAGCAGGAGTGCTCTTTGGAGGCAAGAATGATGAAGCGTCACCTCACATGCTTTGGGCATGTCGCTAGGAGGTGCTATTCTTTGGAGAGGGACATAATGCTGGGGAGGGTGGAGGGGCCACAAAGGAGAAGAAGACCTTTTTTTTTAATTTTTTATTAAATTTTATTAGTTTTAATGAACATTTACAGGGATTTTGGGTTTTCATTCATTCATTGTTGCACTGTTTTCTCCACCCTCCTCCCCAGTTCGTTCTTCTTTCCCCCCACCAATGTCTGTTTTAATTGTCCAATTGCCACAGTGCTTGTCAAAGCCAGTTCTGATTAATCTCCTTTGTCA
>NW_006399877.1:8572803-8578163 GCF_000299155.1 Elephantulus edwardii | reverse complement strand
CACCTTAGTCTCCAGAGAGACACCATTGCTCTTCAGATGGTCCCAAATCATGACTCTGGATCTTAACTCTTGCCTCTGGGCAAGTTAGCTTCACTGAACCTGTTTCCTGCTCCATTAAACGAGGATACCACAACCCAAATTCAATGCTGTCAAGTCGATTGCAACTCAAGGACCCTATAGGACAGAGTAGACCAGTCCCATAAAGCTGGCCACTCAGCACTTAACCATTGGGCCACCAGGTCTCCTTATAAAACAGGGCTAAAAGGGCATAAAAATTCATGAGAGGAGGGGTGTGGCTGCAGCTCAGGAAGATGAATACAGTGATCGGACAGGTGCTGAGTAGAGGCCAGTGGTGGCCTGCTGGTGGGAGGTCACTGTTGTAATGTGGACAGAAGATGCTGAGAGTTGAGGACCTGCTGCCCAGGTCCTGAGAGAGGAAGGGCTCAAGATGGGCTAGGCTAGCACCTGGGCCAAGGGACAGACCCAGGGATGAGTGGGCTCGGGGAGGTTAGGAGCCAGTAGGTGAGATCTGAGGCATAAGAGAAGGGTCAGGACCAGAGGCAGCCTGGGTAGGAAGATGGTGAGCCGGGTACACAGGGACTCACCTGCTGAGTCTCCCTTGAAGGGTATGGTCACTAGGGTGAGACATCTCTCATAAAAAGGCAGGATCAGTAATAAAGCTTGTTGGACACTTCCTATGAGTTAGGCACTGTCTTCTCAACCCTCCAGGAAATCCAACCCACTGTTATCAAGTGGCTTCTGACCGAGGGACTCTGCAGGACAGAGCAGAATGGCCCATAGTGTTTCTACGGCTGTTCCTTTATGGGGAAAGAGTGTCACATCTCTCCCAAGGAACACCTGGTGGATTCACCACGTCGCTGTAACCACTGTAGCACCAGCGTGCTTTTGCACTGACTTATATAATCTTCACAACTACCTTGTTGTTGTTGGCTGTCATCTAGTCCACACCATGTGACCGAGGAGAAGTCATAGGGTTTCCAGGCTGTGATCTTAAGGAAAGCAAGAGGCCAGGCCTTACCTCCGAGGAGCTGCTGGGTGTGTTCAAACACCAGACCTTCCGGCGAGCAGCAAGAACTTACCCACTGCACCACATTGGCTGCTGTCAGCAGCTACTGCTACAAGTACCATCTTTTACCACAAATACAGAAACCAAGGCCCGCCCAGCCAAAGTTGAAGTTGTTGTTTACTGTCGAGTCAGAATTGACTCATAGCTGACCCGTCAGTGGGTTTTCTGAGACAGTTAATCACTCCGGAGGTGATTATTCAATAGATGGTATTGGGCCACCATGCCACGTGTCCACAGCGGGGTCTAATGGGCTGTCACCTATCGCTTATTTTTAATACTGCCTTTGTGTAAAAAGTTCTGTGGAAGACGCAGTCTCAGCCAGCCCTGCAGGTGCCCCAGTCACCACGCTCTGTCTACCCAGCACTGGCGTCACCCGTAACAGAGCACAGTTGTCCCACAGGTTTTTCTTGGGTGTAAGCTTAAAGAAAGCAGACTGCCAGTCCTTTCTTCCGTGGTAACACTGAGTGGATTGGAACCACTAACCCTGAGGTTAGCAGGTGAACACAAACCAGTTGTGCCATGTAGGGACCTTTGCAAACTGTGATGCTCTGTGTACACGTCACGTGTGTGGACCTCTTTTTCTCTGGAGCCGGCGTGAGCAGGGTGCCAGGCCACACAGAGGCTTTTCCCAGGGAAATAAGAGAAGGACACTGTTCAGGGACGTCGCCGTGGGGAAGTGGCGCTCTCGACAGGCCTCCCTGGATGGGGCCCCGTCTGGCCATCTGGCCAGCACCAGGTTCTGGCCGTGCGCTCTGGACCCACCGGCCCCGCGCGCGGCCGGCCACCAGGTGGCGCTGGCCCCCCAGGGTTGCGCTCCCCACCCCCACCCCGCGGTGCCCACCGGAAACCAGCGCCGGGAAGGCGCGCGGGCGGCTGCGAGTGGACGAGTGGGAGGACATGTGCCCCTGGCCTCTAGGTGGACGGCATCCCACTCCCACTGTCTCCAGAAGACACCTGTGGAGCTGCTCTTGTCCCCATTTCACAGATGAGGAACGCGAGGTCCCATCAGGAGGCCTGGTCACCTGATTCTAATGTCCGTTCCCAAAAGGACCCCAAAGGGGTGCCAGTTCAGCCGACCTCATGTCTGGTGCCCCTTCCTCCACTGACCCTCCATTGCTTTTACTCCCCGCAGTGCACCCCAATTCCAGCAGCCAGGACCCCACAAAACAGGCCCTTTTTGAAGCTGGGGACCCCAGGATTCATTGCCCTCCGGGCTCTGGGGACACCACCTGTCACTCCAAGCCGGGAGTCCCCTGTCCCCAAGTCAGGGTCAGCTGACCCTCCTCCTCCAGCCAGGCCTGCGCCCCTTACTGCCCACCGGGGCCGCAGCGACACCCCAGGGCCAGGGGCCCTTTGAACCAAGAGGGGACGGGACCAAACCAAGCGCCAAGGCTTTCTGCTCTCAGCTCCTTTTATGGCCTCTCGGTCCAGTTCCTCTTCATGGTGAAAACTGGAAGCGGCCCCGGGAGTCACTGGGTCCAACTTTCGCCAACTTTTTTTTTTCCCCCGCCCTATAGAAAGAACTCGGTCACTATGCCTTCCCATCTGCGGCCAAGTTCACAAAGATGTGACCAGAAGGCAGCGCCCGGCTCGGGAGGGAGCTTCAGCCGCGGGGACCGGCTGGAACCAAGCTGGTCCTTCCCCTCGGCCCCCAGGCCGGGTGCTGGCACCACCGAGATGCGGGCGTGCCCACCCACAGTGCTCCTGAGCCTCCGCCCCCTGTCCAGAGCCTGCCTGGTCTTGGGGACTGTCCTAATGGGCACCGATGTCCGGTCCCCGGGCTCGCTCCCTCCCGGCCCCTCCGCACTGGGGGCGGCGGCAGCTCGCGTGTCTGGGCGCACGTGCGTCTAGGTGACCAAGGGCGGCCCCTATAAGCCGCCGCCCCTGCGCGCGCCCCGCAGGGTGGCCGTGTGCGCGCCGCCGCGTGTGCCCGGCGTGTCCCCCGCGCGGCCGTGTACCGGGGGTGTGCACGGCGGGGCCCCCGACATGAGCGAGGGAATCTGGTCGCGGTCCTCGGGGCGGAGGCCGGCATGTGGGAGCCCTCCACCTTCCGCGAGGCCCGCAGCCCCGCCCCGCCCCGCCCCGCCCGGCCCCGGCGCGCGCCTCCCTGCCGGTCCGCCCGCCGCCCCGATGGGTTTTTCCATGACTGCATCCGGCCGCGGGCCGCCTTTGTTCCCGCCGTCCCGACAGTGCCTGCGAGCGGCCCGCCTCTCCCCTGCGCGCCGGGGTTTTTCCAGGACTCAACTGGAGCGAGGCGAGCGCCTCCCAGCCCCCGGTCGGGCCTGCCCGGCCTGCGCTATGGCTGGAGCTGAGCCCTCTCCAGCGCCGGGCTCTGTCCCCGCGGCCAAGGCCAGAAACATGAGCGCAAAGTTGACCAGCCCACGTGCTCTGGACGTTCTGGGTGGCCTTGGCCCCGAGTCCTCTGGGGACCGCACATCTGGGGGTGGGATCTGGCCAGAGCCGGGGAAAGGAGCAGAGGGACCGCTGCTTCAGTCCCAGAGAGGGCCTTAAATTCTCACCAGGGGCGCGCAGGGCAGCTCAGGCGAGGCGCGCCCCCGCCGAGGGGACCCCGCTGCGCCGCATACATGGCTCGCCACTGTCAGTCTCCAAGAAGAGACTCGCCTAGGAGAGTGGGTCCACATGCGGGCAGAAATCGCCAGGGCCAGGGCCTCCGCGCAGTTGGGAGGGAGGGGAAGATAATTGCACAAGAAGATAAGAATTAGGGAGGCAAGCGCAAAGAAGAGAAAGTGGAGGCCGCATTACCGCCTGGACTGTGTTCAGTGGCTTACGGTTGTCCCAAAGCAGATTCACTTAGTTTGTGTCTCGATGACTGCACCTTTGTTCATGGGGAGCCACCCACCTCTTCAAGGCCCTGTTGCGGGGCGGGGGAGGGGGGAAGAGGAGTGTTTGCTTCCCTGGAAGCCCTTGGTAGAAGCCAGGCTGGCTTGGCGGAGACTGGAGGAGGATCAGGCCTGGTGCCTAGAGATGAGGACAGTTGGGCGAGGAAGGGGCTTGCTTTTACAAGGTCCCTGGCTGAGGGACTTTCCAAGTCAGAAGCAGGACTCCACACAGCCTGGCCCGAGGTGGCCCTGATATGGTTAAAGCCCTGGGCAGATTGGAGGGTGATGGCTACTGGGTTCCTGTGCACTCAGACCCAGTAAACTACCCGGGTGTGTGAAGGTGGAGGTGGGAAGGAACGCCCCTGCACCTTTTTGGGTGTCAGCCCCCTCTTTCCCTGCTCTTGACTTGAGAGACAATGCTGGGAACTTAGCGGGCTGCTACGAAAGGGCCTTTCCAGGTGCCAGCTTGGCCCTTTCTTCTCTGGGTCGCTGTGTTGCAGTCCGTCCCGCACACCCACTACCCAGCGATTCCGTGGAGAAGCCTTAGTCCCCCAGTCAGCTTCCTGGTCACACAGGGTAACCCAGATGCTTTTGCGCAGTTCATAGAAGGTTTCATAGAAGGTTCCAGAAGCTGAGGCTGAGCCCCACAGCCAGGATCCTTCCGGAAGTGGAACTAACCCTTTGACCAGTAAAGTGCCCACCTCCCACTGGACAAGGCTGTCAGTCTGCACAGCTTCTTACCTAGCACTGCCTCCAGAGAACCAGGCACGATCCTTGGGCAAAATCCAGGGCCCTAGATTAAAACTCATAGAGACACCTTGGTGGCATGGTGGCTAAAGTGTTGGGCTGCTAATTCACATGTCAGTAGCTCGAATCCATCAACTGGCAGGAAGATGGGAAGTCGCTGTGTCGAAACCACTTCTTGGCGGTGGGCTGCTTTTAATCTTCATCTTTCTCCCAACAAATGGCAAGTGGGCTCCAATTATCCCCTTTGGTTAGTCACTGGAATACTTTAAACACTGCACTACCCGAACTCCCGAGCGCCACTTCAGAACCCTGCCGTCCAGTGGGTTTCTGACTCTGAGTCACTCTCATCGGGTTGCTGAGGCTGTTAAGTTTTTACTGAAGGAAATTGCCCATCTTTCTCCCATGAAGCAGCTGGTGGTTCGAACTTCCAACGTCTTTGTTAGTAGGCTGCTAGTTACACACTCTGCCACCAGGGCTCCTAGGAGGGCCTGTTGTTGTGTTCCATTGAGTTGGAACCAGCTCATAGCTGACCCTCCAGCGGGTTTTCAGAGGCAGTAAAGATTCTCACCACTGGACCAATTAATTGGCAGCGTCAGGATGGATGGCGAAGAGATTGAGATTGTTCACAGCTTCAGTTTGCTCGGCTCCACAGTCAACACTCTTGGCACCAGCAGTCAGGAAATCAA
>NW_006399877.1:8559092-8567056 GCF_000299155.1 Elephantulus edwardii | reverse complement strand
GTATTCTCTTAGCTACTTCCTGCTGAAAAGGGACGCTGTGGGTTTCAGGGTGAATGTCGAGAAGACCTTTAACAAGGTGTATTGATACCATGACTGCTGTAATGGGCTCTTTTTAAAATAATAATAATAATAATAATAATAATAATAATAATAATATGATGATGATGATGATGATATGTGTGTACCATCATATCAGATCTGACTGTACAGGAGGAGATTGCCCCTTCTTCTTCAGCAGAGCATCTGGTGGATTTGAACTGCTCACCTTTGGGATTGCCGTGCATCTTTTTTTTCTTTTTATGGTGAGAAAAATTGGTATTTAGAATTAGCCCACTGGACTCAGTTTAGATGATCCCAATTTTGTTGACAACATCCAAAGCATCATAGTCAGGAGCAAGTTGAACATAGGCCTTCTTCTCTCCATCAGACCTAATCAAAGTGTTGACCTTGGCAACATTAATGTCTTAGAGCTTCTTTACAGCTTGTTTAATTTGGTGCTTGTTGGCCTTGACATCCACAATGAACACAAGTGTGTTGTTATCTTCTATCTTCTTCATGGCTGCCTCAGTGGTCAGGGGAAATTTGATGATGGCATAGTGGTCAAGCTTGTTTCTCCCAGGGGTGCTCCTCCGGGGGTATTTGGGCTGCCTTCGGAGTCTCAGTGTCTTAGGCCGCCGGAAGGTGGGTGATGTGCAGATCTTCTTTTTTTTTTTTGGCTGTGGACGCCCTTCAGGACTGCCTTCTTGGCCTTTAATGCCTTTGCTTTGGCTTCAGTTTTGGGAGGGGCGGGGGCTTCCTTCTTGGCTTTCGGCGCCATCTTCGTAGAAAGGCACAGTGCAGCTTCTTGCCACTAGGCCACCAGAGCTCCCTTGCAGTGGGCTCTTGTGTGTCAGGAATGGTCAGGAAAGCACAGGATAGAACAGAGTTCAGGTCTTTTGTTCATGGGTCACTATGAGCTGTGCTCAACTTGACAGCACTAACAACAATGATATTTGACAAGGACTCAGAGGGGACAATCTTAGTTGGAAGTTGAAATGCTACCCCTTGGTCCCTATCTATGGGGTCCTGGCTGTCTCTTGAAGGGCTTCACTCCAGTCTTATCTCCTGCTACGTCTTGGATGGTTCTCGGGCACAGTTCTGCACCTGGGCTTCTCCATCTTCTCTGCTCAGAAATCTAAGTCACTCCAAGTCCTCTAATGGGAATTCTCTTCCTAATCCTACCCCAGCCTCCAGGCCTGGACTCTGACAAGGGCTTCTGGGAGTCCTTTTTGAGGTATGACAAAATAAAAAAACATCAAACCACTGCTGTCAGATTCCAACTCATACAGACGGTTTCAATGAGACAGACTGACACAGTAACTCTAACAGGGAGATCAAACATGGCAGGGTCATGAAGACGGTGCAGAACAGGCAAGGTTCAGAGCTGTTGTTCACAGGGTCGCCATGAGTCACACTCAATTCCATGGCACCTAACAACCCCCAGCGGCCCTACCGGCCAGACCAGAGCTGCCCCACAGGACTTCCAAGGCCGTGATTTACAGAAGAAACTGCCTCGGCTTTCGCCTGCTGAGCAGCTAATGGGTTGCAGCCGTCTACTTTTTGCTAGTACTTCAGCCACTGCAGCACCAGGGCTTTTTCAGAGTCTTCAAGACCCTGAACTCCACTGGAGTTCTGACATCAACTGAAACCCTCTCTGGGACTTGGAGCAGACAGCAAGCTCTCCCCTCAGGGGCTGTGAGGAGACTGCCTCAGTGCTGAGGAGCCTGTTAGGCTTGTTTTTGCACCAATGGGTTTGTCCTCCTCCCCTCCCGGACATACTTGTTTTTTCTGCTTGGTCCTTAGCAAGATGCCAATTTTGGCATCACCTTTTGGCCAGGGACCCAGCATTACTGTTGGCTTCCCTCTCAGACAGTAAGAGGTTCAGGAAGTGTTCGCTGCTTTGCCGTGTGTGTCAGGCGATCAAAATTCTCAGGCAGAGAAAATTCCAGAACCTGCAAAACCTAGAGAGAGGATTCTGAGGGAGAGACATCATGTGGGGAAGTGTGACCGGACGCTTCCTCAGGGCTCCTCAGATGCCGTGGACAGCCCCGCCTGACAGCTGCCAAAATTATTCCTCTCGGTGGCTGTCCAGGCCTCCCTCTGAGCTCCATTAGGAAACATTTGTTTCTGGAAAGCAAGCACTTAGGAAAGGATCTGAACTCCCTGGGTTTCTGGGTGACTTCCTCCATGGCTGGCCTGCCCCTCACCTCCTTCCAGCCATTCGTCAGGAGGAGGACAACTGGTGTCCGTGTTCTCCAGGCCTCGGTTGTGTCAAGCCGAACGGACAGCTGAAATGTCTTTCCAACTCTTAGGTGGCAGAAGGCAGTTCATGATACCCAAGGGAGCCTCCCACCACTGGTCTTCGGGATACCTCTCCTCCCAGTCTCTGTCTCAGGGATGGTTATAAAAGGGGCACATGAGGAGTATAAGTCAGGACCCTTCAGATGGTGAACTCTAACTTGCTCATTGGAAAACATTCGATACAAGAGTTGAAAATGAATAAGCCTCAATAAAGCCATAAGATACTGCGTTAATAAAGCAAGTTGCAAAAAGGATGTGCATAGCGATTTCAGGTATATAAAAGTCCATATCACGAAAATGCAATTCTCACTGCAATCCCAGAGGTAAGCGGTTCGAATCTACCAGAGGCCTTGCTGGAGAAGGAGGGTCAATCTCCTCCTGTACCAGTCAGATCTGATTTGATGGTACACACACAAAAAAAATAGTAATTTTTTTTTTAAATGAGATCCTTTCTGTTTAGAGATGCAACTATAACATGGAGCAGAAGAATGTCAGGGGACGGTCCCTATCAGCCAAGGACAGAGATTACATCTTTCTATAAAGCTTTATGAAGCGGAGGCAAAGTATTGGCATCCTTAAACTTAGTGGTTGACTCACGTGTCTAATACATTACATTTGGGGAAGGTTTCATCATGTAATACTTTTCTCTGTGCTTATGATATGAGGTATGGTGTCGTGAATTTTTTAACATGACCCTTTCAGCCATCGTCTTTGTGATCCTCACACAATGACTGGGTTAGACTATGCTAGAAGGTGCTCATGGCCCGAGATTGGACAACTTCCTGCTAATTCAAATACGGTGTGCATGGAACTTGTGATGGTTAAGGTTGTATTGTCTTGATTGGGCCATGATTTTCAGTGGTTTCACAGTTATGCAATTAGGCAGTCATATAATGATGTCATTAATTATCCACCATTCTGTGATGTGCCTCTATATTTGTGGTTAAGGTCCCATTAAGCAGTGAATTTGTCTGTTATGTTAATGAGGCAGGATTGTTGTTGTTGTTGTACACCATCAAGTCCACCATGACTCACGGCAACCCTATGAACAGCCTATCTGAACCCTGCCTTATCCGGCCCCACCCTCACCACCTCTTAGGCTCAAGCTCGTTGATATAGTCAGTGTCAATCTATCTTGTTGACAGTTTTCCTCTAGTTTACTGACCCTCGACTTAGCTCAGCATGATTTCTTTTTCCAAGGAACGGCATCTCCTGAAAACATACCCAAAGTATATGAGATCAAGTTTCATCATCCTTGCCTTGAAGGAGCACTCTGGTTTACTTTCTCCAAGACAGGTTTGCTTGCTCTTTGTAGGCAGTTTGTAGAATATTCAGTACTCTCTCCACCACCACAATTCAAAGGCATCAATTCTTCTTCTGTCATCCTTACTTATTGTCCAACTTTTAGATTTATAGGAAGCAGGTGACAGAACCATGGCTTGGATCAGGTGCACCTTAGTCTTTAAACTGACATCTCTAGATGCTCTTTAGAACTTCAGCGAGATTGGTGATAGCAGATTTTTCAACTGCAACACACCTTTTGACTTCTTGACTGCTGCTACCACGGGTATTGATTGTGGATCCAAGTAAAGGAAAATGTTGACAATTTCCATCTTTACTCCATCTAGTATGATGTTGCCTGTTGGTCTGTTGTTGTTGTTGTTAGGTGCTGTCGAGTTGAGTACAACTCATAGTGACCCTGTGAATGACATATCTGCACCCTAGTCTGTCCTGTGCCATCTTTACACTTCCTGACACACAAGAGCCCACTACAGCAGTCACTGTGTCAATCCACCTGGCCAAGGGTCTTCCTCTCCTTTGCCAACCCTCCATCCTTCCTAGAATCATGTCCTCCAAGGAATAGCCCCTCCTAGCAACATGCTCCAAATATGTAAGGCAAAGTCTCATCATTCTTACCTCCAAAGAGCACTCCAGCTACACCTTTTCCAACACATATCTGTTTGGGGCGAGCTCTGGTGGCCTAGTGCCAAGAAGCTGCACTGCAATCCCAAGACATATCTGTTCTCTTGGCCATCCATGCGATATTTGGTACTCTTCTCCAACACCACAGCTCAAGGGCATCAATTCTTCTGTCATCCTTATTCATTGTCCAGCTTTCAGATGCATAGAAGTGATTGGAAAGACCATGACCTGAATCAGAAGCACCTTAGTCCTCTAACTTACATCATTACTCCTCAATAACTTGGAAAGGTCCCTAAACTGTAGACTTCCCATGTGCAATGTGTCTCCTTAATTCCTTACAGCTGGTACTCAGGGTATTAATTAGTTAGTGAGGATTTAGAGTAGATGTTCTCTTGAGTCATTGGCTTGCAAGGGAGCATGACTAAAGTCACTAACCTTCACATCTGTGCACCATCCTGTTGCTCAAATAAGACAGGCTTTCTTGAGGGTATGGTCTGAGTCCTGTGTATATGAACACTGTGGCCAAGTCCTCTCTCTCTTGTTCTAAATCCTGCATCTGACATGTCATTATTTGACCTCTGGTTCTTGGAACTTGAGTCAGCAGCTTGTTCTGTGACCTGCTGGTTTGTCAGCCTCTGAAAACACACAGTCAGGAGAAGCCTCCAGGCTGACACCTGCCCCACAGACATCAGACCCACCACCTCTACAACTGTGTGAGCCAGTTCTTTGATAGGTTCTGTGAGACCTGGAGGCAAAGTTGGGAACTCTGTGACAGGGGAGAAAGTAGTTGAGGGAAGAAGTAGTTGATGTTAGAAATGTTGGTGTGGTCCAGCAATTTGGAGAATTTGGACCTTGGGGGCATCCTTAACCTCTGCCTCATAGAAGCCAACTTTGCACTGGTCCTCTGAAAGGAAATGTTTCATATATGAGGCAAGGCCTGTTGTCTAATTGCTTCTCCTGTTCTCCTCTGGAGGAAATGAACCCTTCTCAACCGGCCACTATGTAAGAAACTCCTGGAAGATTTTTCTGGAGGCCTATCTCAGGGTTCTGGGGATTCTGAAAGACATTCTGGTGTTGGGGTGAGGCACACCCCAGGAGTTGCCCCCAGCTCCTTCACTCCTTCCCAAAGGCTCATAGAAGTCTGAGGAAGACTCTTTGTCGAGTTAAAATTGAGGTCCTGCCAGAAGCAGCTTCCCTAAGACATGCACTTAGCTGCTTCTTCTTCCGAGGGGGTCAAGGGTGGACAGTGGAGTCAGGGGCAACACCTAGAGACATTGTCTGGTTATGGAAAACCCAGGTAATTGTGTGGCCAGAGCAGTTCTGAAAAATGGGGATCAGTTGGCTTCTGCTAATGGGACCCCACAACCCAAGATGTGACTCAGTGCTCCAGGGAGGGCCCCCTTGAAAGTCACTGCCTAGACTAAGGGCAACCTCCTGCAGAAGGCTTGAGGAGGAGGAAGAGGAGGAAAGGATTCAAAGGGAGAAAGTGACAGAAGACAATTTGACCAGGCTAAAGAGGCAGAGGCAAGAGAGGAAGGGGAAGTCCTTTTACTAACTTTGAAAGGGACAGAGCTGAGAAAGGAAAAAGGAAGGAGGCAGATCTCCTGAAGGCTAGAGACCCCATGGTCCAAGAGCAGAATCCTGGTGGAGAGGAACTGGCAGGTGCAGGAGGTACAGACCAGCTTCTTCAGAGTCTTGCAGGGGTTTATAGGAAAATATCAACCCCCTCATGCTGTCAGATGCTGAATCAGAAGCATGACAAGCCTTCAGAATCGGTCTTTGTTTCATGTTCACATGATGGGAGGGGTAACCAGGTACCGGATCCACCTCCAGGAGGATTCCAATGCACGGGGAAGGGGTGGGGTGGTTCGTGGGAAGCAGGACAGAAGGAAGGGTTCTGAGGAGAGAGCTGCTCCAGTCCCCGGCCCTCAACAGCAACCAGGGCTGAGTCCAACATTTGTTTTATATTTAGGGAAGCCGGGAGCTGTGGCTAAAAATAAAGTCTGAACACCACTGGAGTAGAATGAGAGAATGGAAGTGGTTGTAGACCATTCTGGAGGAAGTGGAATTTTACTTAGCATGACAATCTCTCCGAGGAGTCTAGGGGAGGAGGGCTGGGATGACGAGGACGGAAAATGCCCGAGAGCCATTTTAGGGGAAGAATCAAAGGAAATGATGACTGCTTCCATGGGAGGGGCTCGAGGGTGATGAGAAAGATAACTCCTGGGTTCTGCAGCACCCAACAACGACAAGGACTGCCAGGACCGACGTGAGGCTGGGCTGGGCTGGAGGCAGCCATACTGTAAGAAGGGTTATGTGCTGGCCACTAAGGGACACTGGGAAACTGGGCAATGCTAACTCAAAACCCAACTCAATCCACGGCCACAGAGTCTGTTCTGAGGCGTAGCAGTCCTACAGGACAGGGTAGAACAGCCCTATAGGGTTTCCACAAAGATTTAATCTTTATGAAAGCCTCATCTGCCTCTCACAGAGGGGTGGGTGGGTTCAAACTGCTGTCCTTTCAGTTAGAAACTCAACGCCTTAACCACAATGTCAGTAGAGCATCTTCTGATGATGGTAAAAAAAAAAAAAAAAAAGAATGAACTCTGTGAGCTCACCAAAAAGAGTTCTGGTGATGTGGGGACTTTTCCATAAAGAAGTCTTTTCCGAGGGAGCTCTGGTGGCCTAGTGGCAAGAAGCTGTACTGCAATCCAGAGATATGCAGTTCAAATCCACCAGATGCTCTGCTGGAGAAGGAGGGACAATCTCCTCCTGTACCAGTCAGATCCGATTTGATGGTATACACACACAAAATAACAAAATAAAAAACTTTGTTAAAAATAAAAAAAGAAATCTTTTCTGGGTCACGTTTGCTCAGTGGCAATACTGGACATCCAGAGTCACGGCAGCAGCAGGGCGGGTGAGAGAGGAAACAGACCCTGACTCCTCTACTGAAAGATTTCTTACCCCAGACTGGCTCAGTGTCCCAGCTCCGCTTACCTGTAATCCAATCTCCAAGGTAGTTTTCAAGAGCGAGTCTCTGCTGACTTCTCATCACCCTCTTCTTCTATCACCTCCATCAGCGTGTCCCTGACATCTCAGAGCTAGAAAACGAGGGTCAGATCTTGCCCTCAGGGCACAGGGTCAGTTAAGGCTCATCTCAGTTCAGAGTATTATCAAGCCACATTTTTATTAAGGGACTCACAGAAAGGAACATTCTGCCTCAGTGTGTTCAAAACTTAGATAAGAGAATTGAGTATATAAACCAGAAAGAGAGGGAGGGAGTTTGAAGACATCTTTTTTGTAGCAACAACCTTACTGAGCTAAGAATTCTTGTAACCACCCTTTGGACACCTGCTTAAACATTCCTTTCTGGAAATAGACTCAAAGCAAAACCAGACCCACTGATAGAGTGGTATTAATAGGTTCAGAATTCTTTATATAGGTATCAATTATAAAACTATAGTTTTCTCCAGTCTGCGGGACTGGTTGCTTGACCTTGGAGCTCTTAGTGTCCTTTCTGTGATCTGTCTGAGTATCAGAAGAAGAGATGCATCTCCTAGATTAGCTGTTATCTCTTTGAAGCTGTTTTCCCCAATCCCAAAGAAGGGCGACCCAACTGAGTGTGGAAACTACAGAACAATATCATTGATTTCACATGCAAGCAAGATTCTACTGAAGATTATCCAAAAACGACTGGA
>NW_006399877.1:8554208-8557877 GCF_000299155.1 Elephantulus edwardii | reverse complement strand
TCGCTATGAGTCGCAAACGACTCGACGGCACATAACAACAACAATAACATATGTAAACTGTAACTTAATCTGCCTGTTTGAACCGGGAGTAACTAGGGATGAATGATTTTCTTTCAGATATAGAAATTCTTTGATTTTACTAACAAAAGTTTATTGTTAAGTAAGTTGGTGTCTCACTCTCCTATGCCCATGACCACTCCCAAACGGGGAGGCAGTCATAGAGGTGTCTGCTGTCTCCCAGATCTGTGTAATAAAGTGCATTTATGGATATTGCAGTCCGTTTGTCTTATTGGTGACTGACTACAAAAAGAACACCTTGCGTTCAGTAATACCACTGTTGTTCCCTGGCGAGGTGACCCTCTCCCAATCAGAGTTCTGAGGCTGTAAACATTAAAAAAATTTTTTTATTGTTATTTTAATGAAAATATAAAGACAAAATGGATTTCCATACATTCATTGTTGCACATTTTCCTCTCTAGCCTCCTATTTCACTTGAAAAAATTCATTCAAAGGGAGCTCTGGTGGCCTAGTGGCAAGAAGCTGAACTGCAATCCCAGAGGTGTGAGGTTTGAATCCACCAGGTGCTCTGCTGGAGAAGGAGGGACAATCTCCTCTTGTACCAGTCAGATCTGATTTGACAGTACACAAAAAAATTAACAAAAAATAAAATTTTAAAAATATTTAAAAAAAATAATTTCTTGTTGCGTAATTCCCTAAAACTCTTATTCTGGACTCCTGTTGTGCAAATAATGCTAATCATATATTATGGGAAGCCAAACATTATATGAAAACCCTTGTTCAGGAATTGAAGGAATTACAGGTTTATAAGTTAGGATTTCTCTTGTGGCAGATCCCAGAAAATGAGCTGTTTGTTCCCTGCAGACAGGAGACAGGGCCCCGTACAGAGGGAGTGTTACTACCTGTGAAATACTTCCTGAGCTAGAGCATTAGGTTGATCAATAGAGAAAAATGCGACTTCATTTACAAGGAATTCCTTTTATTATTTGCTTCCCCATATTCTCAATAAAGACACAAAGAAACATGACTTGAGGTCTTCAGTCAAGAACTGCTGGCCCCCTGTTTTATGCTCTCTGCTCTATCTCATTCCTGGCTGTTTGTCTCATTATTAATAATTATAATATTATTCATTACTTGGGACCCTCAGTCTGCAACAATATATTCCTTTTAACCAATTCTTTACTTCACCTGTTCCAATGCAGTATTCATAATTTATTCCAAAAATATGAAATGCTTCAAAATTTGTGTGCCATCCTTGTGCAGGGGCCATGCTAATCTGTGTATCGTTCCAATTTTAGGATATGTGCTGTCAAAGTGAGAACAGAGGCTGTGAATCTTTCCATGTAGAGCCTTCCCATGGAGCAGATGGGGGGTTTGAACCACTGGTCTTTCCATTATGAGCCCAAGGATTACAAACAAACCAACTGGGCCCCTTAGAGGTAGAATAGACAAGTCAAAAGGCTTTGGTAATGTTAAAGCCCCATCTTCTCCCATGATCCCTGGGTGATACACATGGTTAAGCGCTTGGATACCAGGCAAAAAGTTGACCATTTGAACCCACCCAGAAACACCTCAGAAGACAGGGCTGGTCACCCACCGCCTCAGAATTCCTTTCGAACCCCAGCAACAAGAGCCAAGTTCAACAGGCCAGCAAACAACAAGTGTTGTGAAGCTGTGGAGATTTAGAATTCTTATTCGCTGCTGGTGGGAATGTAAAATGGTACAACCACTGTGGAAGGAAGTCTGGTGCTTTTCCAAAGTTGAAAACAGAAATACTATTTGACCCAGGAATTCCACTACTGGGAATATACCCTAAAGAAACCAAAGACACTACTCAAAAAGATGTGTGGATGCCTACTGTGTTATTCACAACAGCAAAGAAATGGAAGCAACTCAAGTGCTGACCAACAAACAAATGGATAGAAAAATGATGGTATATTCACACGATGGAATATTATGCAACACTGAAAAATAACGAACTTGTAAACATTACACAACATGGAAGAGCCTGGAGGACATTATGCTGAGTGAAATATCTGCACAAAAGGACAGATACTGCATAACACCACTGTTCTAAAACAGGACAGACATGGAGGATTGGGGAGAAAATAGGAAAAGTGTGGATAGATAATGAACATTAGATCATTATATGCCTTAGGTCAGATGAGGGAAGAACTGTCTGAAAGGAATATGTGATTAGGCATTATATAGTATTCTATCATATATATTATTATATGTATGACAACAATCTGGAGCAAGGAGCACATTGTGGGGTGGGCTGGTGAGGGGAAGAAAATGTGATAATATTGAAAAAATTTTAAAAGTGTAACAATGAAAAATAAACCCTAATAAATACTTTTTATAAAAAAGATTTTTTTTCCTTGTTGTGTACCGTTGAGTCAGATCCGACTGGCACAGGAGGAGATTGCCCCTCCGTCTCCAGCGGAGCATCTGGTGGATTCGAACCGGGCACCTTCAAAGATAACTTTTAAAAATGAAAAGGGGAAAACCTCCTTTGGAGTGCAGTTCTACTCAGACACGCACAGGGGCGCCATGAGCCGGAATCAGGTCCAGGGCAACAAGCATGAGTGATCCAGCTGACCACAGCCCTCCCAAAGCGGGTATTCACCCCCTAACTGGTAGACGGTGAGGGACAGAGCATCTGCATGGCTTGGTCCTGACTTGCTTTATTTATGAAGACTGTGAAGACTTTCCTCAAATTGTTAGGTGTTTGTTTCACTGCCGTTTGTTGGTTACTTGGCTAGCTCACTTCCTCCTCCCTCTCTGGTGTCCCAAACTTTCTAAAAGCCCTTTGTCACATTAAGGCTGCCTGCCTGCCTGCCTGCCTGACGGCTGCTTTTGTCCTAAAAATATCTTTTCCAAGTCTGTCTTTTGCCTTTGAAACTTGTTTTGCTTGTGAGTTTTGGCAAGCTGAAATTTTTCATCTAAAAATTTAAGCTTGGCAGGCTTTTTCGGTTGGTTTGTTCCACCTTTAGGGAACCCTCTGCTGTCAGGTTGATTTTGACTCCTAGTGACCCTACGGGACAGAATAAAACTTCCCCTTAGGGTTTCCGGGGCCCTAAGTCTTCCTGGGAGTAGGCTTTCTCCCTCTGTGTGGCTCATGGATTTGAACCAGCAATCTTTCCATTTGCATCTGAATGCTTAACTCACTGTATCCCAGGACTCCTGTCTTTGGTGACACACCACGTAACTCAACAGGTGGAAGGCAATAAGAATGTTAGGGTCTGAGTTGGAGAAGTCAGGCATAAAATGAGGCTGGGTGGAAAGAATGCTAGAACAAATTCCAATGAGATAAGGAAGACCTAAAAAGTCCTAATAAGGCCACATAGAAGGCAAAGAAAGGTGACCCAACAGAGTGTGGGAACTGTAGAACAATCTCACTTATTTCACATGCAAGCAAGATTTTACTGAAGATTATCCAAAAACGACTGGACAGAGGGTCACGATGGCTCGCCCCGAGCCGAGGGCTGAGGGCCGAGGGCAGCCCGCCCCGGGCAGAGGGCCGCGATGGCTTGCCCCGAGTTGGGGGCCGAGGGCAGCCTACCCCGGGCAGACGGCCGCGACGGCGGCCCTCAGAGTGAGCTCCTCAGTCCACAGATTGTGCCATCTGACCCCTGGGTGGGGAAGGGG
>NW_006399877.1:8542191-8552477 GCF_000299155.1 Elephantulus edwardii | reverse complement strand
CAGGAGGGGAAGACCCTCTATGAGGTGGATTGATTCAGTGACTGGGGTAATCAGGATGGGAGTGTCAGAGACAGTGCGATTGGCACAGGACAGAGCAGAGTTTAGGGCCATTGTACATAGGGTCGCTATGAGTCGCAAGCGACTCGATGGCACATAACAACAACAACAAGGCCACATAGAAGGCAAAGGTCAAACCAAGTGGCTAAGACCAGACCCTGACCAATCAAAACCAGGGAGCCATTCTTAGACCAAAGTAACCTAATAGTGTGATAGGCACGTGAGGGAAGTCTAGGACACTGGGCCAGAACTGCCCACCAGAGTGTGAACTCCCGGTGCTATCATCCCACTGGACCCTCCAGCTCAGGAACACATCCAGATGTAGAAGGGAGACAGCTGTGTTAACCCACGACTCACGTGACAGAGGGCTTCCATCTTTGCTTTGGGAGGAGGACCCCTCTCACACTCTGATAACACTGTCTTTACTTCCACCCTCATTCTTGTCTCCTGGTCGTTCCTCCCAGCCATGTCATCTAACGAGGGCTTGGGCCACATCTGGCATTATTCTGAGCAGGACAAACACCCTAACAAGGACAGGGCCAGACCAAGGACGGTGGATTAGTCCACAGCCAGTGTTCCTGTTGTCTCCTAACCAGTTCAGTTCTTTGTCCAGACAACGGAGCCTGAAACCAGGACTGGCCTCACACTATCGAGAAAAGGAAGTAGTCTTAGGGTGGCCCTGGCATGAGGAAGCATGAGAAAAGCAGAAATGTCAGCAGAGTCCAAGACCGTGAGGGGCATCTGAGGCCGGTGTCGGACTGCAGCCCACGGAGGTCCTATTCAGTGAGGGAAGCTGTCCCCTGCTTCACTCCCTGGTTCCTGACAGATTGTGGAGGGGAGTATGGGAGGGTGTCTGTGCCAAGGTTTGGTCCTATGGGGCTGGCACAAATCTTGACCTGGGCTACGGAGACCAGATTGTGAAACCAACACCGACACAGTGAGCAGAGCCTGAGTGTGTCTAGAGCACTCGGCTGTGGAGGGCTGTCTGAGGAGTGGACAGTGTGGAGGCTCTGCCTTCAGGGAACATGCAGTTGGACGTAGATTACAGCTGCCAGGCGAGAGTTCTGCCAGCTCAGGGGATTCTAACTCACACGGACCTTATGGGACAAAGTGGGCCTGCCCTCTGGACTTTCCACGGCTATAAATCCTGATGGGAACGGACAGCCTCATCTTTCTCCCACTGAGTTGCTGCACTCACTGAAGAACAAGCAAATCTGTCTTAGAAGAGTGCAGTCAGAGTGCTCCTTAGAAGTAAGGCTACTGAGACATCATTTAACATACTTAGGGCATGTTATTGCTGTTAGATGCTGTCAAGTCTGATTATAGCGGCCCTGTGACCAGCCGGTCTGAGCCCTGCCCTGTCCTGTGCCGTCCTCATGATCTCTGACACACTAGAGCCCGTTGCTGAAGTCACTGTGTCAGTCCATCTTGCTGGAGGTCTTCCTTTCCTTCACTGACCCCCCCTCCATCTTTCCAAACATCATGTCTCTTTCTAAGGAATAACCTCACTAGCTAACATGTTCAAAGTATGAGTGATGAGGCTTCACCAGCTTTGCCTCCAGGAACTCCGGATATGTTGTTGTTGTCATTGTGTACCTTCGAGTTGGAACTGACCCATCAGTGACCCTCCAGCAGGTTTTCAGAGGAAGAAATCGCACAGATTTTCCATCCTTCTCCCGTGGAGCAGCTGGTGGGATTTGAACCACATGCCTTCGGGATTGCAGTGCAGCTTCTTGTCACTAGGCCACCAGAGCTCCTTGGATATGATATTGTTGTTGTTATTGTTGTTAAGTGCCGGTGAATCGTAGGCGACTCATAGTGACCCTTTGAACGAAAGTCCTCAATACTTGCATGATTTTCATCCTTTCTCCAGGTTCATAGGGTTTCCAGAGGCAAGCTATTTACGGAAGTGGATGCCACTCCTGCTTCCAAGCTTGTTTTAATCAGGGAGCTCCACCAAACACTGTCCACCATGGGTAACTATTATCTCATTTGACACATCAGTGTCCCAGTGTTCAGCTTTACAGCAACCATGAGTTACCTCTGTACAGCAAATGGACAGACCAGGGCTTTATGACCTAGAAGAGTGTTTGACCAAAAACAATTAAAAACTAGCCTGAGGGCCACAGGCATGCCCAAATGCTGGCGAACTCTGGGCCAGAGACCCCCAACTCATCTGGCAAGTCCACTCTGCTGATAGCCACTTGGGGCAAAAAGAAAGTCCCAAAACGCACCAAGTGTTCCATACTTGCCTCTCCCTGGAAAGGGAGCCCTGGTGTCTTAGTGGTAAGGGATTGTCTGCCTATCCAAGGCATTGTGTTTGAATCCACCATGTGATTTAAAAACCTTTGAAAATTCACGCAAGGTAAATTCTGACTTGATGGCACACAACAACAACAACAATAACAACCCCTGAAGAAGGACATCATGGATTAGACAGTTAAAGGAAGGAAGCCCCTCAGTCAGATGGACTGACACAGTGGCTGGAACACTGGTCTAAGCCCAGCGGAGACTGTGAGGACAGCCCGGGATCGTTCAGTACACAAGGTCCCGGAGTCAACGCCGACTCAACAGTTCCTGACAACAAGCCTGTCTGTGGTCTTTCCCCGCCTGCGGTCTTTCTGGGAGCAGACTGCTTCACCTTCTGAGGAGTGACTTATGGATTCAAACCTCCAAACGTTCGGTTAACAGCTGAGTGCCTTAACCACGGCACCACTTAATGAACTCCTTTTCTTACCTAGAGAGTTAGAAATCTCGGTCACAGAGAAGCTGGTAAGCTTGTCTTTCTCCTACACCCTGGGGTCAGGGGGGAAACCCTCCAGCACAGCCCGGGAATGTCAGAAGTCCACTCCGCTTTACCCTGTGTGCTCAGGGCTTCCTAGGGCTCAGTCTGAGAACAAAGGTCAGATGCCTGCTTTGTCCCTGACCGTGGACATTTCAAAAGAACAATCTCTGGCTAATACCCAGAAGGGACAGAAATAGACCGGCCCCTCATTGGTGGATTAAAATGGAAAAGCCTGCTTCCCAAGAGGAATCGAAAGGAGGTGAAAAGTCTAGACCTGGTCGAGGAGTGTGTGTGCTGAGCGGTGATAGGGTGGCCACGCTGGGGTGTGGGTGACTGAGTCTTCAGTTACAGGCTTTTTCCCAGGGGAAGGAACTCCAGGTGGGGCTCTGGTCAGTGCACTGGGCAGCTGGCTTCCAAAGGTTCCATCTGTACAGGGACGTCAGGCCTCCCAAGACGGCATGCTTTGCGAGGCCACAGCTGGCCGGCCTACAGTCCGCATTGCCAGGCGACCCTGCCTGTCTGTCCAGGCATTGTGTCTGTCCAGGTGCGTCCCCATAGCTGTAACTTAGTTCTAATGTCCGGTAAGAGCCTGAGGAGTTGATGTCCAGGACTGTGACTGTCCCCACAAGATCAAGTCTGTGGCCGGACTGCTGGCCTCTGGTCTTAGTGAACGCCTGTACAAAAGTACAGGTGGAGTCCCCAAAACTGCCGTCCCCCAAGATTAGGGCATTTCTGTGTACTGTGTGTGTCCAGGCCTCTGGGTGGGTGTCCCATTAGTCATAAGGTTCTTACAAGGACATCACGGTCCTTGGGTGGCACAAGTGGTTTGTAAATGGTTGTTACGCTAAGGTTAGAGTGTCAAGTCCCCCCACAGCAGTGCCCTGGGAGAAAGACTTGACAATTGACTTCTGTAAAGATGACCAACAAGGAAATCTCACCTAACTCAGCTCTACTCCAACAACGGGGCCGGCATGGGTCAGGATTGACTCCACACCAATAAGTTGGGGTTTCCTTTTTTTATTTTTTCTACTGAGCCTGAGACCTGGTGACCTACTGGGCTAACTGAAAAGCCAGCAGTTAAATTCTCCAGGGCCACCCCCCCCCAGAAAGAAAGATGGGCTGTTTCCTCCTATAAAGAGAGATGACCCAAAACAACCATGAGATATCATCTCATCCCAGTCAGAATAGCAAAATGTAACAGAGCAGCAAACAACAAATGCTGGCAAGGTTGTATAGAAACTGGACCCTTATTCACTGTTGGTGGGAGTGTAAAATGGTGTAACCACTGTGGAAGGCAGTGTGGCGCTTTCTCAAAAAGTTGCAAATAGAGATACCATTTGACCCAGCAATTTCAATACTGGGAATATACCCCAGAGAGACCATGTCTGCCATCCAAGCAGATATATGCACACCCATGTTTATCACAGCTTTGTTCACAATAGCAAGGAGTTGGAAACAACCTAAGTGCCCATCAACACACACGAATGGATAGAGAATCTGTGGTATATTCACACAATGGAATACTATGCTGCATTGAAAAACAAGGAACTCATGCAATATTATTCAAAATGGGTGACCCTGGAGGACATTCTGCTGAGTGAAATATCTCAGTCACAAAAGGACAAATATTGCATAGTGCCACTGTTGTAAAACAGGACTGACATTGGGGTTTAGGAGAGACTGAGAAAGATGGGTTCAATAATGTATACTGCATTGAAACAGATGAAGAAGAGAATTGTTTAAAAAGATTGGGTATTATTCTCTTGACAGGAGTCCAGAATGAAGGCTGCTTAGTGGAGTGGACTTGGAGGGAGGGACTGTGTAACAGTGAAAGAATTTTACTTTTACTTTTCAAAGAGATGAGCAAATTGGGGGAAAGGGGTGGGAAGGGAGAAAAGTGCAACAATGAATGGATGGAAACTCGAAGTCTCTGTAAACTTTCATTAAAATTAATTTTTTAAAAGCATTTGCAATGAATAAGTCATTGAAAATACAAAAAAAAAAGTGTGACAACCCCAGAAACCCAATTTCTGAGTCACTGTGAGAAGCAGCTCATGGCAGTGGGGGTGTTTGTTTGTTTGTTTTTCACGGGACTGAGAATTCTGGCACGGTGTTGCACGGCCAACCCAAAGGCAGGAGTTCTAATCCACCAGCTGCTCGGATTTCAGCCTCTGAACACCCACTGGAGGGTCAGCTATGAGTCGTTTCCAACTCCATGGCAAGCAGTTTGGGGAGCTCTGGTGGTGTAGTCCGTAGGGAGTTGCACTGCTAGCCTAAAGGTGGCAGGTTTGAGCCCACCAGCAGCTCTGAGGTTTGAAAGATGTGCAGTCTCCTCTCCTAAGATTTACGGCCTTAGAGAACCTACCCGAGGGTCAGCTATGAGTCTACTCTGACTAGCCCGGGGGCACAGTGGTTAAAGAGCAGAACTCGTGACCAAAGGTCAGTGGTTTCAACTCACCAGCCCATCCACAAGGGGAAAAGGAGGCAGCTGCTTCCACAAAGACTTGTAGCCCCGAACCACCACGGTTCTGCTGTCTCATGGGGTCACTGAGTCAGAATGGCCTCCACAGCAGTGGCCTTGACGTTGGGTTAGTGTGGCTGAGGTGTCCCTGGCTGGCACAAGCAGTCAAGTGCTGGAATGCTGGTGAGAAGTTGGCAGTTTGAACACATCCAGAGCCGCTGTGCCTCTGAGGAGAGCCTGGTGGCCTGCTTCTGTAAGGTCACAGCCGTACAAGGCCACGGAGTGGTTCTGCTGTGACATCCATGCTGTGAGATGAAAGCGACTAGGAAGGCGGCTAACCGCAGCGTGTGGGCCTTCAGAGAGCTGGCCGGGCCCTGTGGGGGTGGCCATCCCTCTCCTGAGGCCTGGACACCAGTGCTGATCCTTGGGGTGGCGGTGCCTGTCCAGCCCTCCTCACTGTCCTCTTGGGACTCTTCTGGGTTCAGTATTTGGAACCAGCTGAAAGTCCCAGTGTCCACGGCAGTGAACTGTCAACAACAAGGAGAGATGCAGGTGTTTCAAGGACAACTGGGAGCGCTTAGAGCTGGCTCTGACGGGGATTAAAAAATAGTAATAATTTTCTTCGCACAACTAGATTAATGTAACTGATATCACTGAACTATATATTTTTTAAAAATAGCAATAATTTCAAAGTATCATGACCAATGAAAACAACGACTTTAAAACACCTTTCTAGGATGGCTCCCTTGAGGGTCTGCTCTAATTTGGTGTTTTACAAATCCATCTTAATACTTTAGGGAGGTCTGGTGGTTCCATGGTTCCAAAAGCTTGGTGGTTTGAACCCAAAAGTGGCTCCAAGGGAGAAAAGACTACTCGTGATCTGTTTCTGTAAAGATTAAACTGAAAAAAACCCCTCACTGCTATCAAGTCAGCAGGGACTCACAGCTGACCGTCATCAGACTTTCAGGCAACTGTCGATCACACAGGAGAGGCCTGTCATCTCGCTTCCTCTGAACTGCTTGTGAATTTGAACCTCCAGACGTACCAGCTTTGGGTTAACAGTACAGCTCCCTGGACTACGCCACCAATTGTTGTTGTTATGTGCCATCGAGTCACCTGCGACTCATAGCGACCTACAACAGCCCTAAACCCTGCTCTATCCTGTGCCAATCTTATTGTCTCTGACACACCTACTCTGATTACCCCAGTCACTGAATCAATCCATCTCATCCGGGGTCTTCCTCTCCTGCACTGTCCCTCCACCCTCCCAGGCATGACGTCCCTCTCCAAGGACTGGTCCCTCCTTGCAACATGCCCAAAGTATGTCAGACGAAGCTTCAGAATCCTTGCCTCCAAGGAGCAACCTGGTTTAACCCTCTCTAGGATGAACCTGTTTATTCTACTTGCAGTCCATATTCAACACTCCAGCACCACAGCTCAACCCCATCAGAGGCCCCTAGAAAACCTTCTGGGGCAGTTGTACTTGTCACGTGGGGTTGATACAAAACAGAATTGACTCAATGACACACAACCCACCCAAAACCACTTTTGTTTTTCCCAATCCCTGGCGACTCTGCAGGATGGGGCAGAGCTGCCCAGTTGTGTTTCCAAGGCTCTAAATCTCTATGGCTGTCCCCATCTTTCTCCCGGACAGCGGATGGTGGATTTGAACTGCCAACCTTATCGTTTGCAGCCCAGTGCAGCCACTGAGTCACTCAGGATCTGTCCATTGGTTTTGGGGGGACAGTGGATGCAGGAGGGGTAAGATTTGCTCCCACAGGTGGAAGGACTGAGAACTTGAGCGCAGGGGCGCTGGTCTAGCGAGTTTTCTCAGCGTGTGTCTGTTTGTTTACCGTGTCTCCGGGTGTGTCCCCCCAGGCTGTGCACAGGCGGCTCTGGGTGTGTCCCCACCTTGGAGCTGGGGAATTCCAGGCCGGTCCTGCCTCTGTGGTGAGTCCTTATTTCCTTGGGAGGAAATTCAGGCTCAGCAGCCAAGGACCGAAACTCTTTCCACTGCTGGGGGGCCGGGGTGTGGCTGGGAAGGGGGGCTGTCCTCTGCAGGGGCCGCCCACAGGGGAGGTCTCCTCCCCCCACCTCCAGACAGAGTTTCAATTTAGACTTTCTATTTCAGGCCCTACAAGCCTCCTTCAGAACTGGGCTGCTGACCGGGTCCTGCAGTTTGAACCTGCCCAGAGGCTCTGAGAAAGACCTGGTGCTCTGTCAGCCTAAGATCCTCCAAGAGGTCTCCAAGGCCGCACATCTGACCAGACAGAGGAGCTCTGGGGCCTAGTGCTAAGGAGACGCACCAGGCCAAAGATTCTGGATTGGAACCCACCAGCCGCTCCAGGGGTCAAAGATCTTTTCCCATTAAATTTACTGCCTCTGAAAACCCTGGAGGGTCAGCTGTGGTCCGGTCCAACCGGATGACACAGAACAACCAATCTTAGCAGAAGCAGATTGCATCTTTCTCTCCTGCAATGGCTGGTGGATATGAACTATTGATTTTTTGGTTAGTAACTCACTTAGCCACGGGGGAATCCAGTGAAATTACAGCCTAGAAAACCCTAAGAGGCAGTTACCCTTGTCACACGGGGTCGCTGTGAGTTGGAATCCCCTTGAAGTCACAACCAACATTTCTGCTTTTGCTGCTCCTGTTTCTGCCCCAGCCAGGCCCTGGCCTCTTTCTCCAAGCACACCTGGGCATCCTGGAACTGGCCGAGCTCTCCCTCAGAGGCCTCCGGGAGTCCAGATTGTGCAGGATGGAACTGTGATGCAAAAACAGCTAGAAGAGTCTGCTGTCGTGATCCACAGCGAACTGTAGCCCCGAACCACTGCTTGGCCTCCTAGCTCATAGGCTGCAGGCACTGAACGGGTTTTCCACATTGGAAAAAAAATAAAAACAGCTAGAAGAAAGAGCACAGTCTGAAAACACCCCCTCCCAGAACCCCACTACCATCCTACCTCTTATTTCAGGAAGCTCTGGTGACTCAGTGGCAGAAATTGTACTGCCAACTTGAAGGTACCAGGTTCTCATCCGCCAGCTGCTGGGGGTGGCGGGGGAACGATGGGCAGTCTTTTCCTGTGGGATTTACCGCCTCTGAGGGTGAGCTGTGGGTCAGTTCCAACTCGACAGTGTCCGACTAACAACCACCTCTTACTTCAGGAGCCCTGGTGGCACAGAGGTTAAAGACCTGACTGCTAACACAAAGGGCGGTTTGAGTGTCACTATGGAGAAAGACGTAGCTGTCCGCTCTGGAAAGACGAGAGCCTAGGAACCCCCATGGGGCAGTTCTGCTCCGATTCCACCCCACGGGACACTATAACCTCAATTTCTATTTCAGAACCCAGGGCCCCAGGTCCCCAGGTCCCCACATCCCCACGTCAGAAGCCAGTCACATGGGCCTTCAAGTCAGCTCCATCCTGGTTCACCGTCAGGTGGAAATTCAGACTAGAGGGCTGACTATCAGTCTGAGTGACCATCAGTTGACAGACGGACAGAGGGTGGTACCTGGGCACAGCCAGACACCACACAGCATTAAAGAGTAAGGATGAAAGAAAAAAAAACAAAACAAACAAAAAAGGATAAGACCTTGCAACATGGCACAGCGAGGACTGTGCTGTGTGAAAGAAGTCACTCACAAGAATAAATAGCAATGAGACGACTACAATTTCTTAAAAGATCAAGAAAAGGTTTACGTAAGAAAGAAAGGCCTGGTTGCTGTAGAGAAAGGAGTTATGGAAACGTGCAGATGGGGTGGCATGACAATATCATGGGGCTTCCAGTAAAGTGCCAGTTCATTCTTCTCTGATCAGAGCTCCCTGCTTTGACAACCTCATATCTCCCCTCAGCCCCTCATCCTGATTTATTTTGCCCCCAGAGCCTTGATGGTGCAGAGCTTACCTGCCCTGCCCCTAAGTGAATTATTGACAGATCAAGCCCATTTGAGGCTCCATCAGAGAGAGGAGGCCGGTCACTGGCTCCCATAAAGACCTCTGGTGGTCGGGTGCCACTGGCAGCTCCAACGCAGAGACCCGTGAACCACAGGACAGAGTCCTGCCCGGAGCTGTGCCGTCTTCACAGTCTCAGCTGAGTTCAAGCCCAGTGTGGCAGCCATGGTGTGAGTCCATCTGATGGAGAGTTTTCCTCTCTTTCATTGACCCTCTGCTTTTCAAAGCATGATGCGCTTTTCCAAAAATGGGGCCCCCTGATAACAAGTGTGTGAGACTCGGGCTCTGGCCTCTAAGGAGCACTCTGGCTGTACTTCCAGGACAGATGTGTTTGTTCTTGTGGCAGGACCACGGGACAGTCAGTCCTCGGAGAGGGACGTCACATTTGGGAGAGTGGAGGGACGGCGCAGGACAGGAAGACCCTCGATGAGATGGATCGATTCTGTGAGTGGGGTAGTGGGAGTGAGTATGTCGGAGACGGCGAGGTTGGCACAGGATAGAACAGCATTTAGGGCTCTTATACAGAGGGTCGCTATGAGTCGCAAGTGACTCAACGGCACGTAACAACAACAACAACAATGACACAATGCAAAGACATAGATTCTTCTTTCACCTCCTTTACTCTCTGGCCAGCTTTCATATTCGTATGGCACTCACAGTTGAAGAAACGCTATGACACAGCTATTCTTTGTCCTCTAAGGTCACTTGGAGTCAGAATTGACTCGATAGCTCAGTACAACAGGCACCATCCACAAAAGAAACCACCACCAACAACAGAAACACAACTAGCAGAAATTACCACCATCAGAAACCACCACTGACAAAAACACCACCACCAGAAACCACCACTGACAGAAACACCACCACCAGAAACACAACCAACAGAAATTACCACCATCAGAAACCACCACTGACAGAAACATCACCACCAGAAACCACCACTGACAGAAACACCACCACCAGAAACCACCACCGACAGAAACACCACCACCAGAAACCACCACCGACAGAAACACCACCACCAGAAACCACCAC
>NW_006399877.1:8535909-8542046 GCF_000299155.1 Elephantulus edwardii | reverse complement strand
GACAGAAACACCACCACCAGAAACACAACCAACAGAAATCACAACCGACAAAACCCACCACCAACAGAAACCCAGCAGCATCGAGTCGGTCCAAACTCAGGATGACTCTTCATCAGCTTTTCCAGGCTGCTAACCTTTACGGAAGGTGATTGCCTGGGCTTTCTCCTGAGGAGTAGATGGTGGATTTGAACTGACCTTTTTCTGTTAACAGACCAGCACATTATATTATCAGGACTCTTCTTCACAGATACACCATAGGCCTGTTAGTTACTGTGGTTTGTCCACAGAATGTTGGATCCAGGAGAGTGGGGACCTTGTTTTGCTCACAGCTGGAACCCCAGGGCCTAGCAAACTTGGTTCTGTTCACTGAATACTTGTCGTTAAATGCTGCTCCGACTCATAGCACTTCATGCACATGGAACAAACCATCTTCACAGCCGCTGCTGCGTTGGGACCCACGGTGGCAGCCTGTCTCATTGAGGGTCTTCCTCTTTCTCACAGACCCTCCACAAGCAAGATGTCCTTCTCCAAGGATTGGCCCCTCTGGATAACACGTCCAGTTTATACAAGGCAGTCTCATCCTCTGCACGTCTAAGGAACGTTCTGGGTGCTTACCTTCTGAGAGATTTGTTTGTTTTCTGGCCGTCCCTCGCATAGGCAGTACCCTTTCCCCACAGTGTAATTCACAGGCATCAATCCCTTAGTCTCTCTGATTCATAGTTCAATTTCGACAGGCATATGAGGCAACTGAAAATACCGAAAATACTGAATCAGGCAAGGGGACCTTAATCCTAAAGTGCTAAAGTGTTGTTTCCGCTCTTCAGCACTTTAAGAGTCCTTTGTAGCAGATCTGCCCGCTGCAAACAGCCATCTGCTCCCCTGACCGCTGTTTCTCTGGGCTCTACCTCCGGACCCAAGTGAAATGAAGTCCCTGAACCGTCAATATTTTTCTATTTATCACGATGATCTTTACTGGTCCAGTTTTTCTTTTCCTTATTTTGACCTGTAATCTATACTCATAAGTTGAAGGCTGTATCCATCAGTAAGTGTCTCAAGTCTTCTTCTGCAAGCGAGGTATGCCGGCTGCATAACACAGGTTGTTGGTGACTCCTCCTCCAATCTTGATGCCACATTGTTCTCCGTTTAGTTCAGCTTCTCAAATTATCAGCTTAGCACACACATTGGATGGATATGGAGACAGGCTAGAACCCTGACACACAGCTTTCCCGATTGTAAACCACCCACCTGTTCTGTTCAGATGACTGTTTTTGGTTCATATTCAAGTCCATTCGTGCATAAGAGAGTGTTCTAGAATCCTTATTCTCTGTAATGTTGTGCAGAAGTTTTTATGACACAGTCAAATGCCTTTGCATAGTCAATAAAAATAGGTAAACATCTTTCAGGTAATCTCTGCTTTCAGCCAAGCTCCATCTGTCATCAGTAATAATATCACTCATTCCTGTCTCTTCTGAATCCCATGTGTGTTTCTGGCTATTCCCTGTGGAAATACTCCTCAGCTGGTTTTTAGTAATATTCTAAAATATTTTAATTATGTGTGATATTAATGGCATTGTTTGAGATTTACTCCTTTTGGGTCAACTTTTTTTTTCTTTTTTCAGATAGGCACAGATGTGGATTTCCTAGAGTTGGTTGGCCACGTCGCTGTCTTCTCAATTTCTTGGCACAGACGAGTGAATGCCCTCAGAACTGTGTGTGTGGTGAAACACCTCAATTGGAATGCCGTCAATTCCTCCTCACCTTTTTTGCCAGGACCTTCACTACAGCCTGGCCACCTTCCTTCAGTGCCACTGGGTTTCGGTGAGTCTTGTTCTGACGATGATATCGAGCTTCCATACAAGGAATTACTTCCGTTCCCTAATGCTCTATAGGGAGCTCTGGTGGCCCAGTGGCAAGCGCCTGCGCTGCAATCCTGAAAACACACGGTTCGAGGCCACCAGCTGCTCCATGGGAGAAAGATGGGCATCTCCTCCCGTGCGATTAATCCTCTCTGAAAACGCTCCAGAGAGTCAGCTATGGGTTGGTTCTGACCCTACGATACCCAACAACAACAACAACGTTTAATGCTCCTATAACAGAAATACCACAGGTGGATGGATTTAACAAATAGAAGTTTATTCTCTCGGTCTCTCAATTTGCTGCTGCTGAGTTGGAATCTACTCATAGCTGACCCTCCCCTGGGATTCTGAGGCTGTAAACTGCTCTGAAGGACACTAGCCATCTTTCTCCTGCAGACTGTCTGAGGGTGGGAACCACTAGACAGGGTCAGCCTTCAGATAACAGACGATAATAGGAGACTAGACATCGGAATTTAGGGGCTGAGCTCCGAGGAAGGCTTTCTCCCTCTGCCTCCTGGTTCAAGGAGTCGCCCAGGACAGGAACCTGGCTGTAAGGAACACACTCCACATCTGGCCCTTACCTGAGGCCTTACCTTAGCTGAGGCCCCTCTCTCTGCTTTCCTTGCTCCTTTTATTTCTTCTGAGGTAAAAGGTTATGCAGGTCACACTCTAGGGAAACTCACTGTGTAACAGATCAGAGCTGTGACATTACCCACTTAGGGGACTGCATTCCACTAAGGCAGTTAATCCCACGGGAGGAGATTGTACATCCTGCTCCCTCAGAGAGGCTGGTGGCCTGGAACCGCCCACCTTCAGGATTGCAGTGCAGCTTCTTGTCACTAGGCCACCAGAGCTCCCTTAGCCCTGGAATTTGTGGGGTGATCACATACCAGATCCCATCAGGGCAGGATCAGGACATCACTTCACGACTGCCTCTAACCCTGCCTCGCTGACATCACAGAGGTTAGAGATACAGCACCTGGTCCTGAGAATCACGGCCTGGCCCATCGACTCATATTTTGGAGGGACACAGTTTAATGTGACAGAACTCATATTCTAACTGTCCTCGTATGTCTCGTCTACTTCGTTTAGCATCCTGTTTGTGAGGTTTGTGCCTGTTTGGCACATTTCAGAACGCCGCTTCTCTGTGGCTGAATAATGCCACATCTGGTGCCTTCATTCATCAGCCTGTGAGTGCCCCCACCTTTTGGCTGGAGTGAACAGTGCTACTAGGGACATTCCTGGACCATTTTCTATTTCAGTCCCTGCTTTCAATTCTTTGGGGTTTATCACAGAGTGGACTTGCTGGATCACATGATAATTCTAAATTTAACTGCTGAGAAAGCACCAAATGCATTATCTAATTGCATTCTCACGGCGCCCCTACGAGGATTTGTCCCTAGAATGATAGTAAGTACACACAGGTTGTGATGTTTGTGTCCGAGGACAGGCAGTTTATTTGACCCTGGACCCCTGGACACTTGTATCCTTGACGTGTATACAGGCCCAGCCAGGAGTAGGCACCCTTTCCACATGGCCCTGTGGACTTTGAACAAAAACCCCAAAACAAATCCGCAGTCATCATAGCAACCTGGTAGGACAGAGCAGAACGGCCCCGTTGTGTCCCCAAGGCTGTTCACCGTCAGAGGAGCTGACTGACGCCCATACCTGTTTCCTTGACTTGGCTGACGTGCCTAAACCCCCGGCGTTTGGTTGATAGCCAACAGCTTTCATCACTGTGCCACCAGGGCTTCCACTGCCCAGCAAGGACATTGCAAACCTTCCCCAGGTCTTCCTGGTCGAATCCACAGCTCCAGCCAGACTCCCAGTTCCTGGGAGCCCATCCCAGCAAGCCCGGCAGCCAGGAGCAAGGAGGCAAGAGGGGAGGATGTCCTGAAGGTTCTGCAGACCTCCCCGGCTAATTGTGTGTCATGATAGATTCAGTTTTTGTTTGTCTCACCCAGACAATGTGCATCCAAGGACATGATTACTCTGTGTAAGCGGGGTTCTCTGGAGAAGCAGAACCAGTGGAGTGGACGGCTGGATAGATAGTTGGATAGGTCCCTACACTCCTGCCCACAGTGTCTTGAGGGGTTGGAATCGACTCATAGCTGACCCTCCAGCAAGTTTCTTAGACTATAAATCACACAGGAGATGGTGCGCCTTCCTCCCTCAGGACGTTTGGTGGATTTGAACTATCAGAGAAGCATAGTGTTCGGTTAGCAGCACAATTCTCTGTGAACTACATCACCATTCGTTGTGTGTGCCAATGACTTGGATTTGACTCACAGCTGACCCTCCAGCCAGTTTTCAAAGGCCATAAATTGCACAGGAGAGGCTGCCCATCCTTTTCCCACCAAGCAGCCAGTGGATTCGAACCAAGTGCCTTTGGGACTTCAGTGCAGCTACCACGAGGCCCCCAGCGCTCCCTGTATACACATGTAGAAATAGAGATCGTGCACACCCATGTTCATTGTGGCTTTGTTCACAATAGCAAGGAGTTGGAAACAACCAAAGACCCCATCAAAAAACAAATAGAGAAGCTGTGGTATATTCACAAAATGGAATACTATGCTGCATTGAAAAACAAGGAACTCATGCAATATTATTCCAAATGGGTAACCCTGGATGATGTTATGCTGAGTGAAGTATCTCAGTCACAAAAGGACAAATACTGCATGGTACCACTGTTGTAAAACAGGACTGATCTTGGGGTTGGAGGGAGACTGAGAAAGATGGGTTCAATAATGTAAACTGCATTCAAACAGATGAGGGAGAAAACTGTTTAAGAGGGATATGTTATTAGGGATTTTTGTCCTGACAGGAGTCCAGATCGAAGGCTGTATAGTGGAGTGGACCTGGGGGGAGGGATTATAAAACAATGAAAGAATTTTTCTTTTACTTTTCCAAGAGGGTAGTGTACTAGGGGAGAGGGTTAGGAGGGGAGAAAAGTGCAACAATGAATGAATGGAAATCCAAAGTCTCTGTAAATTTTCATTGAAATTAGTAATAAATTTTAAAAAAAAAGAAATAGAGACCAATCCACAGAAAGGATTCACTTGCTCGCAGAGACTGGCAGGGCCTCAATCTGTTGGCCAGGCCTTAGGAGAGAGGTTCCTTCTGATGTACAGCAGGGTCAGGAGAGAAGACAGACTATGGTCCATGTCCAAAGAATAAAGTAGCAACCAAGACACAGAGTCAATTCAGGGAAGACATAGAGGGACACTGCTAGGACCAGTGGGTTCCCTGCCCTTAAAGGGGTAAGTGGGCACTAACCCTTGAGAATTCACCATGGGCTACGGTGCAGCCTAAGCTCTGTGAGTTAGAGGAGAGCCCTTTCTGTAGGACTGACTCCCATTAATCAAATTCATCAAGTACTGATGTATAACCCAGAATTTTAACTTTCCGTGTTGTAAAGAAAGGCTTCCTATCCAGTAGAAAATGCTGACCCTGGCAGATCTGGGCAGTTTCTCCTGTTGGAAGAACCTGGCAGGAGCCTTTGCTGGGTGAGTGAGAGATCTGTCAGGGTAGCTTGTGACCCACAGAGACGAGAAAGTCCCAATAAGAAGGGAAGGTCTCTGCTGGGCTTGCACATGAGGAGAAAAGCCCAACAGCTAGTGTGGCCCCAGGTGGGGCAGCCCGAGGCCTGTGTGGTCCATTACTGCTCTGGACTAGCTGTCTTTGATTCCTCTCCAACCCCTGTTTTTGCTCTGGATGGGGAGAGACCAATAGCTGTACCTTAGATGGCAACTTGCAAGCTTCAGACCCCAGGGGCTGCTCTCCAAAGCAGGATGTAGACACTGCAGGTTAGATTTTGCCAACTGACCTTGGTGCCCCCGTGACTATAGCCCGATTCACCAGGCCATCCCTGGAGTTCTGAAGGTGAGCCATCATCCTGAAATTTCTGACTACATCTGGGTACTCCTGCTGCTACGGAAAGACATACTCTTTCAACAGAGGGGTAGAAATGGCCAGAGGAAATCTGCCGTTAAGACCTGCAAAGCAGGAAACTACATTGAAACAGATGAGGGAGAGAACAGTTTAAAAGCGATATATGATTGGTTATTACTGTCATGACAGGAGTCCAGAACGAAGGCTGCATAGTGGAGTGGACTTGGGGGGAGGGATTGTATACCAATGAAAGAATTTTTCTTTTACTTTTCAAAGAGAAGAGCGAACTGGGGGTGCGGGATGGGACAGGGAGAAAAGTGCAACAATAAATTAATGGAAATCCAAAGTCTATAAACGTTCATTAAAATTAATTTTAAAAAATTAATTATT
>NW_006399877.1:8529354-8535809 GCF_000299155.1 Elephantulus edwardii | reverse complement strand
CAAATATTTTCCACTCAAATGGAAAGACTGTGCCCTGGGAAAGGCAGGAAACTCTTGAGACTCAGAAAAACAAGGCGATCCAGGAGTTCTGCTCTCACAAGTGTCACGGCACCAAGAAAAGAATGAGGAAGGAGCTACTCGCATGTAAAGTAAGAACAATTGCAAAACAACATTATCAACTGAAAAAGCAAGGTTGTGGGCCTGGAGCCCCAAACATGCGGATTTATGAAAAATGTTTTTGTTGTAAAAATTGTTTTTATAAAGCATCATGTATTTCTGCTGAAACCTTGCATAAAAATTTTATACACAGTCATATTGTGGTTTTCTTAAAAAAAATTATTCATTCATTATTACACATTTTCTTCCGTAACCCTCCCAAGTCCAATTTGCAGTGTACACAGTCATTTTGGTGTCACCCCTTCTAAAAATGTCACCAGGTGCAATCCATACTCCCTGCATCTATTAGTGACATACTTGGGGCCCCCGGGCAAGGGCTTGGAGTACGGATTCGAATCTGCACTTAGATCTTCCAATGCCCACAAGGAATAGAACATTTAACCAGAGCCACCAGGATGCCCTGGGGTCCAACCCCAGCAGAGGGCAGCGGATAGCTGACCAGGGAGGAAGGGGGCCAGAGCACATATGGGGGGCAGGGAAGAGCTTCAGGGTGACTGTGGGGACAGGAGCAGCCCTAGGCAGCGCAGGGCTTCTTGCAGTGGTCAGATCTACAAGAGAACTAAACCCTGCCCGATCCTGTGGCCCCGCCCACCCTCTGTGGTGCCCACACACCCTCTGTCAATGGTGCCTGGTTCACTTCCCAGTGCTTCAGAACCAACTCATAGCTGACCCTCCATTGGGTTTCTGAGTAGTAAACAGCACAGATTTCCCGTTTTTCTCCCCAAGAGTCACTGATGGATTCAAACGGCCGGAAAGGTGCAGTGACCGTCCACCAGGTTTCCGATGCCTTTGAGCTGTGGTGTTGGAGAAGAGTATTGACCATCCCATGGACCGCTAAAAGAACAGACAGACATGTCCTGGAGAAGGCACAGCCAGAGTGCTTTTTGGAGGCAAAGATGATAAAGCTTCGTCTCATGTACTTTGGGTATGTTGCCAGGAGAGGCTATTCCTTGGAGAGGGACATTGTCCTTGAAAAGGTGGGAGGACAGGGAAGGAGAGAAAGACCCTCAACTGGATATGCTGACACCGTGACTGCGGCAGTGAGCTCAGGTGTATCGGGTATGATGAGGATGGTACAGACAGGATTCAGATATGTTAGTCACTGTGTCATTCTCAACGGCACCTAACAACAACAACATGTAAATCTTTACCGGCAGACGCTGCCTCCTCTTTCTTCTAAGGAGTGAGCTGGGTATGAACTGACAATCTTTTGGTTAGCAGCCCAACACTTAATGTCACCAGGGCTCCTTAACAGCTGCAACATACCATGAAAATATCTGTGGTTCCTATTGGTGCCAAAGTCCACAAAACTGCCTCCAGTACCATTATGTGACACAACAAACAGAAGGAAACCAGACTTCAATGACAGGTGAGAAAATATAGCTCTCTCTCCCACCCAAGCTCACAGACCCCCGAATCCTTAAGCCCAGGGTAAGGCTCTGAGTGGGGATGTTGGAAGGAGCATCTGCTGGGGAGGAGGAGGCGATTTCTAGCCCATCGCTGCAGACCCTGTTTGCTTGTGAAGCTGTTGGAAGGTAACTGACCTGGAAGGAGGTGGGCTGGAAGGCTGAGGAGGGCCTGGCTACTGGGGACACTTCCCGGCTGGAAGCAGGTCTGGAGTTTGCTCGGCTGAATGCTCCCCGACGCCCCTAGGCTCCACAGGGACAAAAGGAACGTGGGCACAGCTGGTCTCACACTACATGATGGGGAGGAGCAGTCGGCTCCACTGCCTCTGTGTTTTACTCCCCTCCCGGGTGACCCAGTTCATCTCACTGGGCGCGACAGCACCTCGGGTCTCTGGAAGCCACAACGCTCCCAGGAAACTCTCACTCTCTTTACAAGGTGACTGCAGACAAATGGACCCAGCCACACCTGGCAGGCTTTCACTGCCACTGCCTGCGGCTTTGACAGGCGCTCTGGTAGTGGGTTAAGCTCTCCTAACTGAAGGTCGGCAGTTCGAACCCACCAGCCACTCAGTGGGGAAAAAGCAGAGGCAGTCTGCTTCTGAAAAAGACCACATCCCTGGAAACCCCTGGGCAGGTCTACCCTGGCCAAGGGGTCAGTGTGATTTATAACTGATTCACAGCCACGGGGGCGAGGGGGTGGGGAATGGGTGTTTTCTAGCCATGGTGTCTCAGTAGTTAAGCAGTTCAGTTCCACCAGACGCTGTGCTGGAGGAAGAGGAAATCTACTTCGATGAAGCTCGCAGCCTGGGACCCCTCAGAGGCGGTTCCACTCCATCATACAAGGTTCGGATGAGTTAGATTTGGGTTTTGACTGGGGCTTTGATTCTGACTTAAAAACAGGGGTTCTGCTTTTCCTAGGAGAACCCTGAGTGAAAAAGTATGTTCTCAATTATTAGCCTAAATGTGGGGGCTTTGGACTCCCCCAGAGGTACTGCTGGAAGGGGCTGGTGATCTGCGGTATAAAGACGACGGCTAAGGAGGTAGGTCTACGCTGACGCACACGGACAAGAACGGGCTCCACAGCAACAGGCGTGATTCTGCTTTCCCTAGACGATTACAGCTTCAAGGCTGCTTATTTGCTTTTTCACATCCCTGTGTTTCTCAGGGAGCTCTAGCGACTGAGTGGTAAGACAGTGTGCTGCCAACACAAAGGTGCGCTGTTCAAATCCACCAGCTGCTCCACAGAGGAAAGATGGGCGATCTGGCCTCTTGCGATTGCCCACCTCTGGAAACGCGCCGGAGAGCCTTCAGAGGTTGTCAATCTCTACAAGTCGTTTGCAGACACGCTGGCACTCAAAGACAATCTCCCTCCGTTTCTCTGGCTGGTGGCGTAGTCTGCAGGGAGTCGTGCTCCTAACCCAGAGGTGGTACCTCTCTGGTGGTTCGAACCCCCAGGAGAAAGATGAGCTCTCTCCTCCTCGCTACTTACAACCCGTGAAAATTCACTGAAGGATCAGCTTGAGTGGTTCCGACGCTGCAGCAGGGAGGTGCCTCTCTCTCACTGCCATGCAGTCAGAAATGACCCACAGCTGACCCTCCAATGAGGCTGGAGGCTGCATATCACACGGAAGGAGACTGCTCATCTCATGCCCTGTGGAGCTGGTGGTGGATTCAAATTGAGGCCACCTTTGTGTTAGGAGCACCACTCCCCTTCAGAATCCTCCTTTTTTACTTAGTACTACGAAAGTACTTAGTACTCCAGAGTACAGAGGAGCAATGAAGTCAGTCTAGAGACTAAGGTGTGCCTGATTCAGGTTGTGGTCTTCCCAATTGCTATGCATCAGAGAGCTGGATAATGACTAAGGTCGACAGAAGATGAATCAATACCTGTGGTGCTGGAGGAGACTATTGAATATACCATGGACCACTAAAAGAACAAACAGATCTGTGTTGGAGAGCATGAAACCAAGTTTCTCCTTGAAGGCTAGAATTTTGAAGCTCTATTTCACATACTTTGGGCATATGACCAGGAGGGACCAGTCCTTGGAGGACATCATGCTCAGATGGGTGGAGGGACAGCACAGGAGAGGAAGATGCCAGATGAGATGGATTGATACAGTAACTGGGGCAATGGGGGTAGGTGTGTTGGAATCAGTGAGACTGACTGAGGATAGAGCAGGGTTGAGAACTGTCATATATACGGTCACAGGTGACTCAATGGCACATAACAAAAACAACAATAAAATTTTAAACCTATACAAAAATATTTTAAAATAAACACACAGTAAAATGAACCCTCATAATCCAACACCCAGGTTTTCTAATTATCAGCTTTCCACCAGTTGCTTTATTTGTTCTTTTTTACACATTATGAATAGTGCACTCTTTCGCCCTCATCTGGGTCTGGACAACTAAATAAAGCCCCGACCACAGGCGGGACCCTTCGCTGGGCGAACTTGCTAGCAATCATATGCCGGAGTCAGTGACAGACAGCAGACTCAAGTCTTGTGTGCAAGTGAAATTTACTGACGCTGTTGCAAGAAAAACTGGTTAACCAAGATATTTACTTATTCTTAGGAAATACACACTGATTATTTAAAGGTAAAGGGTAAAATATATTTGAGGATGTGTGCAACTAAATTTCAAGTGCTTCAGGTAAAAGAGAACTGTACATATGTGTTTGTGTTTGCATGTGTGTGGAGTACAGACACACTGTATTCCATTCCGCTACATAGAGACTTCGCTCTTCTCAAGCTGAAGGTTTGTGACAGTCCTGTGTTGAGTCCCAGGTGCTAGGACGGAATAGTGCTGGCTGTGAAGGTGAAGGTTATGGGCTGGCTGTGAAGGTGAAGGTTATGGGCTGACTGTGAAGGTGAAGGTTATGGGCTGGCTGGGCCCTGATGCCCACGGGTTTGGTGACTGTGTTACGATTTATCCTCCATTCTGTGGTCTGATGTGGTTCATTCTCCATTTTCATAGAAAGAACTGGAAGTTAAACGTGTTAAAAAGAATTGATTGCTGTAAAGTGCCGTTGAGTAGAGTGCAACCCATGGCGACCCTACGAACGACAGACCTGTCCCATCCTGTGCCGTCCTCACCGTCTCTGACACTCTAGAGCCCCTGCGACAGTCACTGTGTCAATCCACCCGGCCGAGGGTCTTCTTACCTTTGGCCAACCCTCTGGCTTTCTCAGCATGATGTCCCTCTACAAGCAACATGCCCAAAGTATGTGAGACAAAACTTTATCATCTTTGCCTCCAAGGAGCAATCTGGCTGCACTTTCTCTGAGACATAGTTGTTCTTTTGGCCGTCCACGGGTTGTTCAGTGCTCTTCTCCAATAGTACAACTTAAAGGCATCAGTTCTTCTGTCATCTTTAATCAATGTCCAGCTCTCAGATGCATAACAAGTGATTAGAAGGACCATGGCCTGAATCAGATGCACCTGAGTCCTCAGACTGACATCATTACTCAATAATTTGGAGAGGTCCTTGAGGCAGACTTTCCCAGTACAATAGATCTCCTGATTTCCTGATTGCTTGTAGCAAGGGTGTTGGTTGTGGATCCAAGCGAGAGGAAATCGTTGACTACTTCAATCTTTTCTCTGTGATGATGTTTTCTATTGGTCCTGTGGTAAGAAGTTTTGTTTTCCTGACACCTCCAGAGTACTGAAAAGCAACGATGTCAGTCTAGACACTAAGGTGCGCCTAATGTAGGCTATGGTCTTTGCAATTACTTGTTATGCATCAGAGAACTGGACAGTGACTAAGAATGACAGAAGAAGAATAGATGCCTTTGAACTGTGGTTCTGGAGAAGAGTCTTAAATATACCATGGACTGCCAAGGAAACAAATAGGTCTGTCTTGGAGAGGGTGAAACCAAGTTTCTCCTTGGTGGTTAGGATTTTAAAGCTCCATCTCACATACTTTGGGCACATGGCCAGGAGAGACTGGTCCTTAGAGAAGGACATCATGATCAGAAGGGTTGAAGGACAGTACAGGAGAGGAAGACCCCGGATGAGTTGGGTTGATACAGTAACTATCAATGCAATGGAGGTTGGTGTGTCAGAATTAGTGAGATTGGCTCAGGACAGGGCAGGCTTCAGAGCTGCTATACATACATTAGGTCACCATGGGTCGCAGGCAACATGATGGCACATTAACAAAAACCACAAACATTCTTGGATCTTCTGCAACAAGCTTTTCAAGTCCTCCTCACTTTCGGCAAGCAGGGCTGTGCCATCTGCATAATGCAGTTATTGATGACTTTCTCCAGTCCTGCAGTGTGATGCCACATTCTTCTTTACACATTCTAGCTTCTCAAATAGTTTGCTCAGCATACAGATAGTTACGTGGAGAGGATACAATCCTGATGCATGCCTTTCTTAATTTTAAACCATGTCATGTTCCCTTGCTCTATTTACACAATAGCCTCTTGGTCTAGGTTTCAAACAAACTCATATTTCTTTATATACATATATACATGAATGTCCCACCAAAAAGTATATGTATAGATATGTTGCTGTTTTGTTCCATCAAGTCACTTGCAGCGGCTCATAGTGACACTATATAAAACACCTCTGAACCCTTTTCTATCTTGAGCCAGTCTCATGGTCTCCGACACACATAACCCATTACCTTAGTCACTGAATCAATCCATTTCATCTAGTTTTCCTTTCTTGCACTGACTCACCCTTCAAAGCATGATGTCCCTCTCCTAGGACTGGCCACTCCTTGCTATATGCCCAATGTATGTGAGATGGAGCTTCAAAATCCTTGCCTTTTCAGCAGGAAGTAGCTAAGAGAATACACCATCCCCTTTTCCTTATGACTCAGGGTGAAGTCTCTCTCAGGGAGGAGTGATAGGGAATGGCA
>NW_006399877.1:8525465-8529095 GCF_000299155.1 Elephantulus edwardii | reverse complement strand
CAAGAGGGTTGATTGTAGAGTCAAGCTAGCTGAAGCTGTTAACTATCTCAATCTCTTCTCCATCTAACATGATGCTGCCAAGTGGCCGAGTGGTAGGAATATTTGTTTTCTCGATGTTGAGCTTCAATTCATATTGAAGGCTGCAGCCCTTGACCTTTTGCAGCAAATTACTCAGGTCCACCTCAGTTTCAGCAAGAAGGTTATGTTATCAGAATAACACAGGTTGCTATTAAGTTTCCTCCATTCCTGTTGCCACACTCTTCTCCATAGAGCCCAGCCTCCTGGATGATCTGTTCTGCATATAGATTGAAAAGGTATAGAAATAGGATGCATCCCTGGTGTACACCTTTCCTGATTTTAAACCATGCAGTGTTTCCTTGCTCTGTTTTGACGACTGCCTCATATGTTGTTGCTGTTAGGTCCCATTGAGTTGCCTGTGATTCATAGTGACCCTATGGGAACCCTTAGCTGTCACCTACACCCACTACTCCAGTTACTGGATCAACCCATCTCCTCTGGGGTCTTCCTCTCCTGCGCTGTCCCTCCACCCTTCCGAGCATGATCTCCTTCTCCAACAACTGGTCCCTCTTGGCCACATGCCCAAAGTACGTGAGAGAAGCCTCAAAATCCCAGCTTCCAAATCCCAGCTTCCAAGTAGAAACTTGATTTCACCATCTCCAAGACAAACCTTTTTGTTCTCTCGGCAGTCTACATATGCTCAACTGTCTTCTCCAGCATCACAACCCAAAGGCATTTATTCTTCTGTCATCCCTGGTCACTGTCCAGCTTTCTGATGCGTAGCATGTCCTTCGTGTGTGTGTGTTGTCACTGAGTTGGTTCTGACTCATGGAAGCCCTCCGTGCAGCATGACAGTGGATCTACTATTACCACGGAGAGCTGCGTGCCACGGGGTCCTGAGTGAGAGTGACCCTACAGGACCGAGGAGAGCTGCTCCTTCTGGTTTCCAAGGCTGCACAGCTTTATGAAGCAGGCCGTCACATCATTCTCCCACAGAGCGAGGAAATGAAATAATGTATGTGTCGCTGGGTGGACTGGATGCTGCTGGCCCTTGGGGACGTACCAGCACCTCTAATCTTCCCACCTCCCGCCGCTCTGGAGTGTTCAGAGCTCCTTGTCGACATCATAGACTCAGTCCCGACTTCTGGTGACCATCGTGGGCGGAGGAGCAGGGCTCCAGGGGCTACTCAAGGTGGTGACCACCCAGAAGTGAGTTCCAGGCCTCATGTTCGAGGAGACCCTGGGTGGGTTTGAACCACTAACTTTCTGGTTTGTAATCCAGCTGTTTGCACCATCCAGGGATTCTGTGGGGACGGCTGCATTTCCACCAGTTCCCAGCGAGGAATTCTGGGCTCCATGGCCTCACCCGAGCAGGACTGTCTGGAATTCTCCCACTCACCACTCTTATGTCCTCTGATTTCCTCGGCCTGTGTCCCTCCAACGAGTGGCTGCCATTTCTGGAGTGGCCCGTCATCCCCTTACTCCTAAGATGTGATCCGTCACTGCAGCCAAGCCTGGCTGGGCTTGGGGGCTTCAAGCCAAGGGTTCCACCTCCCCAGAGCGCGTCTTCTCGTCTCTGCCTGACCCCATGGAGGGGTCCCTGGGTGGGGCTCAGGGCCCACGCATGGCCTTCCCTCCTGCCTGCCCAGTAACCTGCCCACAAAACCCGTTCCTCCGGTCCTCCAGTCCTCATTACCTGTTCCCTACCTGCCAAGGGTGCTACCTCCTCCACCAGGAACAAGAGCAGCCCATCTAGAACGGAGAGTGGAGGTTAAGTGTGGGAGCCAGGTGCTGGGCAGTGTGAGGAGGGAGGGGAGCCCCGATGAACAGGTTCCCATTTTCTCATCACATCCAAGATTCTGCTTCTACGTCTGGCTGGCACGGTCTCTCTCCAGCCACACCGCACCTTCCTATAGCTTCCAAGCCTCATTTTGGATAGACAATCCCTGACTGAGGAACGCATCTCAATGTGCTAACACTGAGTCAGAACCGACACAAAGCTGACCCTCCGGCAGGTTTTCAGAGGCTGAAAATCACGTGGGATGAGACTGCCCATCTTTCTCCTTAGGTGCAGCTTCTAGTTTCGAACTCTCCACTTTGGGGTTGGCAGAGCACCTCCCTAATGCCCAGGCCATCTGAGCTCCTTTGATGGAGATGAGACCCAGTAAACAATTGGGCACGGCTGAGTTATGCTTCCTACTGTCTGCAGCGACTAGTCCCACGGATTTCACCACATCAGAGATGGTCGTGGGCAAGTGTTGACTCCGGATGAGGAAACACGCAGGGTCAGGCCCGCACTCACCGCTCTCTTGCTGGGTCCTGTGTCCTGGGAAGAAGGGAAGCTGTGAACTCTTGCTGCTGCTTCTTCCCATGTTGCAAATTTTCATGGAAGAAGAAAAGTTAAGCAGTGTGTTCCCAAATTAAATGACCATTTCATGCAGAAAATGTTCCCTGGCTCTTCACTCTCACGCCAATTCTGGAGTCTGCAGAACTGCAAGATCCTAAATGCCAAGAAAGGTGTGGAAGTGCTGTCTTCCATCATTCCCTCACATAATCGCGCCTGGCTTGCGTTCCCGTGTTTTAAAGTGGTACACCCTTTAAGAGAGGCTACTGCCACCTTTTGAAAGATTCTGGAATAAAGTCTTAAATGGGTGTTTATGAGTGCTGGCCATCTGCGTTTGCCTGGGGGGGCCTCAGAAGCAGGGCCTGGTGGGGCACAGTTCGAGTCTGATACCCACGGGGCTGCCAGGAGTCCACTCGCAGGAAGGCTGAATGGTCAGCTGCAGGCCAGAAGGTTGCCAGTTCAAACACACCCAGGGTGCCTGGGAAGACAGGCACAGGGAGCTGCAACTCATTACAACACACAGTAAGGAAGGAGTTTGGCGTCCCTGGTCTTTTTCTTCTCCATGGTGTCGTCAGGACGTTTATTCCATATCCTTTCTAAATTCCTTGAGTGTATGAACTCATGTAACGAACAAACATCACAATACCAACTGGGACTTGACTCCTGTTCATAGTGGTCGAGTCAAAGCCCACCCGAAGCTGACCCTCCAGTGGGGTTTCAGAGGCAGTAAATTACACAGGAGGACACTGCCCATCTTTCTCCCACAGGGCAGCTGGTGGATTTGAACTGTATGCCTTTGGGACTGCACAGCAGCTTCTTATCACTAGCCCAGTCAGAACTCCCTTGCAACCCTACAGAACAGAGCAGACGGACCCTGTACAGCTTCCAAAGCTGTGACCTCACAGGTGAGTTCCCGGTTTCATCTTTCTCCCTTGAAGCCACATATGTGTGGAGACTAAAGACCGTGACTGACTATATTATTATTCCCACTTTTCAGAAGAGGAAAGTGAGGCACAGAGCAAGTAGGTGATCTGTCCAAGGCCGCACAGTCAGTGGGTGGCTTGCCTCCACGGTCACACTCTCCCACTGCTTCTCACTGAGTCGAGTAGTCACTCGTTTGTGTCACAACAGGAACACGTGCCTCCCAGCGTTCTGGAGGACACTCACACAATGGAATATTAATCATTCACAAACAGGAACGAAATGTCACCACCTGCTGTAACGTGGACGAGAAAACACTACCTCAAGTGAAAGGAGTCAGCTAGCAA
>NW_006399877.1:8516276-8525264 GCF_000299155.1 Elephantulus edwardii | reverse complement strand
GAAGGGAAGGGAAGGGAAGGGAAGGGAAGGGAAGAGACAGATCTGTGGCTGCCAGGAGCTGGGAGTGGGGAGCATGCAGGGGAAGGGGCATGACTCCTGGGGTTGAGAGGTTTCTTTTTGGGATGATGTTTAGCAGGATGGGTGCATAGTTTTGGGAACATAATTGAAAAACCACAAGGTTGTAGGTTTCTAAAGGTGGGATTGGATAGTATGCAAAGTGTACAAAAGAAAATGCTTTGAAAACTCCCAAAAATAAACTCCAAAGAGAAACTGCTGTGGTTACTCAGCTCATTCCAAATCATGGCGGGCCCTAAGAGGAGGCTGACACTGCCTTACAGGCTTCCCAAGGCTGATGTTTTCATGGGGGCCCCGTTCTCCAGGGGATGAGCTGGAGGGTTTGAACTGCTAGTTTCAGCTGCTGAGGTGTTGGCCACTGGACCACCTGGCCACAGAATTCCGTAAACCAAAGCTGATTCCTCTGGTCTGTTCCTTCCTGTATCACAGCGCAGTTCTCTCCCTACCCCAGCCTTCCTGAGCCCTTCATGTTTGAAGGTTTTTGTTTTGTTTTTGTGTGTGTGTGCACGGGTGTGTGTGTGTACCATCCATCAGATCCGACTGGTACAGGAGGAGATTGCCCCTCCTTTCTCCAGCACAGCATCTGGTGGACTAGAACTGCACACCTTTGGAATTGCCCATGTTTGAGCTTTGATGGGCCTTTCCGCCCTCCACCTTAGAAAATGTTTGTTTCAGGTGGTGCATCACCACCTCCGGGAAGCCTCCTGGGCCCTCTGCTGGCATCAGGCCCACTTGTTATACTCGACTAATTATTTGCTCAGGGACTTGTTTCCTGGAAGAAGTCTGGTCTCCATGGGACAGGGATGGTTGGGTCTTGCTCACTGCTCTGTCCACTGCCACCAACTGGGGGCTGAAGTGGAGGAAAAGACATTTACAGATCCCCTGAACAGTGAAGCAGAGACTGGAGGGCGCTGTGGTTAGAGTTCCCGTGGCCTCTGAGAGACCTTCCCTCTGAGAGTCTCAGCTGCCACCAGCCACCAACCTGTCTACAGTCATTTAAGGAAGGAGAGGGAGGTCCCTCAGGGCCATGAGTGGCTTGCTATCACCTGGTAACCAGAAGATTATCAGTTCAAACCCACCTAGCAACATAGTTGTTGTTGTTGTTATTGTGTGCCTTTGAGTCACTTGCAACTCATAGTGACCCTATGTACAACAGCTCTGAACTCTGCTCTATCCTGAGCCAACCTCATTGTCTCTGACACACCAACCTCATTACCTGAGTCCCATCTCATCAAGGATCTTCCTCTCCTGCACTGTCCCTCCACTCTCCCAAGCATGACATCCCTCTCCAAGGACTGGTCTCTCCTTGCAACATGCCCAAAGTATGTCAGACGGAGCTTCAGAATCCTTGACTCCAAGCAGCAGCCTGGTTTCACGCTCTCTAGGATGAACTAGTTTGTTCTCCTAGCAGTCCATGGTATATTCCATACTCTTGTAAAGCATCACAGCTCAAAGGCATCAATTCTCCTTCTATCATGCCCAGTCTTTGTCCAGCTCTCTGATGCATAGCAAGTAATTGCAAAGACCATGGCCTGTATCAGGTGCACCTTAGTCTCCAGACTGACATCGTTGCTCTTCAGTACTCTGGAGAGGTTCCTGACAGCAGACTTTCTCAATGCAATTTGTCTTTTGATTTCCTGGCTGCTGGTACCAAGAGTGTTGATTGTATAGCCAAGCAAGTTGTAGCTGCTAATAATCTCAATCTCTTCTCTGTCTATCATGATGCTACCAATTGGCCCAGTGGTGAGAATCTTTGTTTTCTTGATATTGAGCTTCAATCCATATTGAAGGCTGCAGTCCTTGACCTCCTGCAACAAATTCCTCAGGTCCTCCTCAGTTTCAGCAAGGAAAGTTGTGTCACCTGCATAACACAGGTTTTTGATGAGTCTTCCTCCAATCCTGATGCAACATTTTTTTAAACAGCCCAGCCTCCCAGGTGACTCGTTACGCATATTGATTAAAAAGGTATGGAGATAGGATGCATTCCTGGTATACATTTTTCCTGATTTTGAACCATGTAATGTTTCCTTGCTGTGTTCTGAAAACTGCCTCCTGGTCCAAGCATAGGTTTCACATAGGCACAATCAAGTGTTCTGGGATTTCCATTCTCCTCAGAGTCAGCCACAGTTCAGCTAAAATCCATTTAATATGGGCTATAATATCTCTAGTACCATGGCCTCTTCTCAACCCAGGCTCTACATCTGACAGTTCTCTGTTGATGTGCTGTTCCAGTCGTTTTTGGATAATTTTCAGCAGGATCTTGCTTTCCTGTGACATTAATTATATTGTTCAATAATGTGGAGGGGGCACACAAAGCCCAGTCCTGGTGATCTGCTCCCATAAAGACTGTCATTAACGTGTGCTGTCGATTCTGACTCCAAGCGGCCCTGCAGGACAGAGCAGGATGACTCCCTTGTGTTTTCCAGGCTAACAGAGCTATGGAAGCAGACTGCCAGGTCTTCTCTTCCTCGGTGCAGAACTGCCGATCTTCTGCTTAGCAGCCAGGGCTTAACCATCTGCAAAGATGAAACCCCAAACCAAGCCCACTGCCCTCAGTTCTGACGCACAGCAACCCCGCTGAACTGCACGATTGGGTTTTAGAGGCTGTAATCTTACAGAGACGCTCTGATGGCCTAGTGGCAAGAAGCTGCAAAGCACACAGTTGGAATCCACCCGCTGCTCCGTGGGAGAAGGCTGGGCAATCTCCTTCCGTGCGATTTACTGCCTCTAACAACCAAAGGTGGGTGGCTCTAATGCGCAGCCCTAAGGCCTGTTTTTCATTGGGTTTGTTCAAACATTCTTCTAGGTCGTGTAACCCTGGTCTGTCCACTCTCCGTCCAGAGGTAACTCGTGGTTGCTGTGAAGCTGAACACTGTGACACTGATGTGTCCAATGTGATAACGGTTACCCACGGTGAACAGTGTTTGGTGGAGCTCCCCGGTTAAAACAAGCTTGGAAGCAGGAGTGGCATCCACTTCTGAAATAGCTTGCCTCCAGAAACCCTATGAACCTGGAGGAAGGATGAAAGGTATAAAGGTGTCGAGGACTTTCGTTCATAGTGTCGCTGAGTCGCCTATGACTCGACAGTGCTTAACAACACCCCCACCCACTGGAGGGGGTGCCGGTTCTATGGGGGTTCTGACTCAACAGCACACGACAACAATCTTGAGGGAAGCGGGCGGCCACATTTCTCTCCTGGGGAGTACCTGGTAGGTTCAAACAGCTGAGCTTTTTTTTTTTGGCATTAACAGTAAGATTTATTGAGTTGTATTTTAGTACAGACGCTGGCGCTTGCCCACGGAGCTCCTGATGTACAAAGCCTGAACATTCTGCCAATTCTTCTTTAGTGGTGAAACCAGGAAGCTGGCAGCCAGGTGGATGTTGTGAACAAGTTCATCACGCGTCATCCTCACACGGCCAACGGCCACTGCAGACACAGGACTCTTTCGTCTGGAATTGGATGGTGGACTCCAGCTTGTCTCCTTCAGCCACCATGTTCTCATTGTGGGTCAGCAGAGAGGGGACCTTGCAGCCTTCTTCAGGCCTGGACCCAGGATTTTTGGGATGTGCTTGATCAGGGATTCAGAGGCCAACAAGGCATCATACTTTTGGCCAGCTGCTTCTTCTTGCTGAGTTTCTTCTGGGCTTCGATGTCCACGTAGGCGGATAGCCACAGCCCTGGCTACATCACAGGACTGCTGATCCCCAAGAACACACACTGAGAATGTGGTGCATGGGGTGGACTTCAGCCTGAGGGTCCCTGAGAAGTGTTTGACCCTTCCGAGGGTCATGTTATTGTTGTTGTTGTTGTTAAGTACTGTCAAGTCGCAGGCAACTCATAGCGACCCCATGAACAAAGTCCTGGACACCTGTTTAAGTTTCGTCCTTTCTCCAGGTTCACAGGGTTTCCAGAGGCGAGCTATTAGGGAAGTGGATGCCGCTCCTGCTTCCAAGCTTGTTTTAATCGGGGAGCTCCACCAAACACTGTCCACCATGGGAAACCATTATCGCATTTGACTCATCAGTGTCACAGTGTTCAGCTTCACAGCAACCACGAGTTACCTCTGTACAGCAAATAGACAGACCAGGGTTACACGACCTAGAAGAATGTTTCACCAAAAACAATTCAAGACAGGCCTGAGGGCCGCGGAGGCGAGTCACCCACCTCTGGCTCGGGAGCACGGCTTTCTGTCCACTAAGCCAACTGCTCTCTCACTCTCTACGCAGAGGGTCAGAGTTCTTCAAATTGATCTGCAGCTCCACTGTTTCCAAAAACTTCCTGAGTTTGTGCTGGTTCCCAGGCAGGACTTTCCACACCACCTCACAGAGGGTGTCGGAGAAAATGTGCTTCTCAATGTGGTTCTCAGCGCCGCGGTAACCAGAAAAAAAGCAAGGGCTGACCTTTTGGCTAGGAGTCTAACGCATAACCGGGGCCACCGGGGCACTTCTAGAAGGATTTACAACCAGAAAAACCGGGAGCAGTTCTGCTCTGTAACATGTGGGGTCTCCAAAGTCACAAGCCAACAAAAACAGAAAGCCAACACCAGGAGGAACCTCACGGACCTTTCATTGTCCACTTGCAGCCTGCAGGTGCCTGATGCACCCAGAAAACATCAACTGATTTAAGGGGATTCAAGCCAGTTCTTTTCCTAAACGTTCTGACAGATGTTTGCAGACTCGACTCGGCCAGATGGCCCCTTGGGCAGTCTGGCTGTCAGAGGGGAGACTGTGGATGGACAGTGGTGGCCTGCGGGAGGCTGTATCAACACCTCACAAGCATGTTGGAGACGCTGAGGATGGCCCAGGACAGGACAAGGCTCAGGTCTGCTCTTCACAGTGTTGCTGGAGTCCCTCGACTCGAAGGCTCCTACCAACAAGAACAAGGTGACCAGTCAGTGGACCTTGCACTTCCTTTCTGCACGTCAGACAGGAGCCAAAGCAGCAGCTGCCACTTATTTGCTGAGGACCTACTATGTGCCAGGTCCTTTACGTGTATCACAATTTCTAACCACACCACCAAACTGCACCAGGTTTTCCTGCTGTTGTTGGGTGTTGCTCACAGTGACCCCTGTGAAACGGAAAGAAACGCTACCACGTCCTGCACCTCCTGAAGGTCGTCGCCATCGGGCCACTGTGGAATAACTGCGTCAACCCACCTTGTTAAAGCGCCTCCTCTTTTTCGCCGACTCTCTGCTTTCCTGAGCAGAATATCCTTCCACTCACTGGACTTTCCTCTTGTCCAAAGTCTCACCATCTTCACGTCCAAGGAACATTCCAAGTGTCTCTCTTCCAAGATGTGTGCATATTTCTGTTAGTACATGGTACATTCAATATACTTTGCTGACAATACAGTTCAAATGATGTGATTCTTCTCTGGTTTTCTTTAATTATTACACAGTTTTCACAGGCATATGAGGTGATTAAAACTACCCTTGCTTTGGTCAGGTACACCTTAGTCCTCAATGTGACATGTTTGCCTTTGAATACTAGAGTTCTTCTCTTAAAGAGTTCTTTAACTGCTTGTTCCATGGGCATTGATTATGGATTCAAGCAAGAGGAAATTCTTCTATTTTTTTTTTCTCCATTTATCTTGGTTTGTAGTAACCACATCTTAAAGATGAAACGACAGAACGGGAAGGTGAAGGACTTGAGAAAGCCATACACTAGTTAAGTGTTAAAATACTTCCTTTTAAAAAAATGGGGTAAAAAAAAAAGGTGTCTAACTGAAGCTTTTACAGGAGCTGGAACCTGCTGCTCAAAAATAAGAATTTTACCTAGTGGCAAGAAGCTGCACTGCAATCCCAGAGGTGCGTGGTTCGAATCCACCAGGTGCTCTGCTGGAGAAGGAGGGACAATTTCCTCCTGTACCAGTCAGATCCGATTTGATGGTACACACAGACAAAAATAATAATTTTTTTAAAAATTATTTGGGGTTTCTGGTGGCCTAGTGGCAAGAAGCTGCACTGCAATCCAGAGGTGCACAGTTTGAATCCACCAGACGCTTTACTGGAGAAGGCGGGGAAATGTTCTCCTGTACCAGTCAGATCTGATTTGACGGTACACACACAAAAAAAAAATAATAAGTAAATAAATAAGTTTTTTAAATAAGGATTGTGAAGCTACGCCTTTGGGCATGTTGTCAGGAAGGTCCAGTCGCTGGAGAAGGATATCACGCTTGGAAGGTACAAGGAGTGCAAGGGAGGAAGACCCTGGATGAAATGGATGGACACAGTGACTGTGGCCATGGGGTCTGACAGAGATGGTGAGGTGGGCTCAGGACAGGGCCGATGTCCACAGGGTCACTATGAATTGCAGCCGACTCATCAGCACATAACAATAACAGAACCAAGATGCTGGTGTGGATCCAAGGAAGATGAAATCGCTGACAACTTCCATCTTTTCTCCACAAATTATGATGTGGGAATCTCTAAGTCAGTGGCAGAGGAAGAAGCAAGAAGACAAGCTATTTCCGTGGGAAGAGCCTGAAAACGTATTCACATCCCATTTCCTACTTTTCCCATTGGGTACGGAGTTGTACCACCACCCGTCAGGCACCCGGTTCAAATCCAGCAGCTGCTCATGGAAGAAAGACGGACAATCTCCTCCTGTGTGGTTCCCTGCCTTGGAAAACCTGCTATGAATGGGTCAAGCCAGACAGTACCAAACCACAAACTGAAAAGAGCATTCTAGTTTACTCGTATCAATCAAGAAAGCATAACTAAATGTCATTAGAGTAACCGAACTACTTCTTCTTGGTAAAAAAAAAAACCCAAACGGGGAGCTCTGGTGGCCTAGTGGCAAGAAGCTGCACTGCAATCCCAGAGGAACACGGTTCAAATCCACCAGATGCTCTGCCGGAGAAGGAGGCGCAATATCCTCCTGTACCAGTCAGATCTGATTTGACGGTACACGCACACAAAATAAAAAATAAAAAAAAAAAACCCAAATGCTGATTGTAACAGTATAAACAAATAAAGGATGAGTTTCTCTACCGAAGCCCACTAAAAACAGGATTGAAAGGTTTTGGCAAACAGCTCAGTTCACTGCCACGGAGCCAGAACGGACTGGCAGCTAATCCTCCATGGGCTTCCAAACCTTTGAAGTGCAAGGGAGGTGAGAGCCCACCTTTGGAACGTCCAGAGAGGGGAGCACTGGTGGTCTAGTGGATAAAGGTAAGGACTCGCCTACCAACCCAAAGGTAGCCGGTTTGAATCCACCAGCTGCTCTGAGGGAGAAAGATAGGTCATCTCTTCCCATGCAATTTACAGCCTGGAGGGTCAGCTAGCTGTGAGATGGCCCTGAGGGGATGACCTTCCAGTTAGCAGTGTAATTCCCTACAGACCACGTCCCCAGAGCCCAATAAATAGTTAAATCCATAAAATATTATTCCTGGGGAGACTTCATCATGCTCCGGAGCCCTGGTGGTGCAACTATTAAGCACTTAACTGCCAAGTGACACGCTGAGGATTTGAACCTGTGAAACCACTGGTTCTGTGGGAGACAGGCCTGGCAATCTACTTCTCTAAGGTTACAGCCCTTTGGGAGCTCAGCTCTGCCACACAGGGTGGCTGTGAGTGCAAGCCGGCTTACCTGCTCCCCACAGCAGAGGGAATCTGGGCTGAGCTGGGCGTGCCTGTTTCACTGTAACATCATTATGGCTGTTGCCGTTGCCAGGCTGCTAGGTGCCCTCAAGTCAATCCCGACTCCTAGTGACCTTATGAACAACAGATCCAAACCCTGCGTGACCTGAGCCATCCTCACCCTCCCTGCCACACTTGATCCCACTGTTAAGATCACTGTGTCAGGACATTTCTGTGAGGACCCTCCCTTCCTTCGCTGACCCTTTACTTTTCCAAGCATTATGTCCTTTCCCCAGGATTGGCCTTTCTAGTGAGATGCCCAAAGTACATGAGACGATGCTTTACCATCCTTCCCTGTAAGGAGCACCCTGGCTGCATTCTCCCTAAGGCACAGCCCTTTACTAAAGAGAGGCACCCAGCCTTGATCAGAGATGCCAGATGTCGGAGGGCCCCTCGTGACAGCTTGGACTTCCAAAGGCCAGCCATCATGGCAACACTTCTAGATCCCGTGGGAGACAGAAAAGTACACACAATATTTTCTAGACTGGGAAGTAGTGAAGAATATTGAGAACACCGTGGACTGAAGGACACGTGTAGCTGTCTTAGAAGAAGTACAAACCAGATTGCTCCAAAGAAGAGAAATGGTGCGATTTCATCTCACCTACTCTGAGCATGTTATGAGGAAGGACCAGTCTCTGGAGAAGGGTATGGTGCTGACCTCAGGACAGAACTGGGTCAGGGGAAAGAGGCAGGTCCTCTAGAAGACTGACTGATGCAGTAGCAGCAGCAGTGGACTTACAGCAGCACCTGTGAGGACAGCGGCCTGTGAGGAGGGCCAGGACTGGGCAGTTGGATTTTGTTGTGCCTGGGGGGGCAGCTATGGGCTAAGGCCAACAACACGGGAGATGAGGACTTTACACGGAGGCTTCAAAACAGACATCTCAGCTCGGATGACGCGTCTCTGCTCCACCACTAGCTGCAGAGCTTGGATGGGACCCAGAGCCCTAAGCCCCAGCTGCTCCATCTCTACGTGAGAAACAAGACCTCCCACCCGTCCTATCTGCCTGCGTTCTGACTGGGGAAACACATACCTCACAGGCGCCAAGAATCTGAACTAAATTAAGGCAATTATGGGAATATGCTACAACATCCTAAGATCCAGCAAGGAAAAAAGAGGGTTTTTTTCTTCACAATCCCCAGAAACACAGTTGTCATCTAATTGATTCCAACCCATACAGGAGTTGTGTATGCATTAATAACTAGATGCTAATCCACCAGCAGCCAGGAAATCAAAAAACGTATTGCCATGGGAAAGTCTGCGGTTAGGGACCTC
>NW_006399877.1:8509299-8516011 GCF_000299155.1 Elephantulus edwardii | reverse complement strand
GACATACTTTGGACATGTTGTAAGGAGAGACAGGTCTTTGGAGAGGGACATCATGCTTGGTAGGGTGGAGGGACAGCACAGGAGGGGAAGACCCTCTACGAGGTGGATTGATTCAGTGACTGGGGTAATCGGGATGGGTGTGTCAGAGGCAATGAGATCGGCACAGGATAGAGCAGGTTTAGGGCTGTTGTACATAGGGTTGCTATGAGTCGCAAATCCACGGCACATAACAACGACAGTCTTCCAGGGCTGAGAAAGTCCTCAGACATCAGTGAAACAGATAACCAGTTGCCAGTTACTCATCACCCAGTGTCACAGGTAGCATTTTTTTTTCATGGTATGTGAGTATGTGCTGAAAATGTACCCAACAAAACAACTGCCCATTTCATAATTTCTGTGTAACGCAGAACCCATGGCTTCAGTGGCTTTCTGGATGGAGATCGCCAGGCTTTTCTTCCGTGTTACCTCTCAACTTTTCATGAGTTCACCAGCACCCCCCAGGGACTCCCCCTCACCAGGGCAGAGGGAGCACCCCACAGACGCAGGGCCATGAACACCAAGTGGGCCCTTCTCGGGCTCCCCCGAGCCAGCCACCACTCTCCTCGTTAATCATTACAAGTTTATCGACTGTGTGTTGAACATAATCCAATTCCTAACACGGGGAAAAGGACTGGAGGAACCAGGCAGTTTATGAACCAGTGGGTGCCCTGGGCTGGGCTGACAATTTTTCCCCATTTTGACGCACTCCGAGTGCGCTGCACCAACACCTGATTAGGTCAGTTCACACACACTCACTGCCTTCCAGCTATCTCAGACCCCAAAGGGCCAAGAACCGCCCAGGGGCCAAGGCGTCAATCTCCCCCCCCCCCCCAGGTCAACGCCTGGCCTTTCAGTGACCAGCCAAGTGCTTCATCACCGCACCACCACTGTCCCTTCCTGCAGAGCGCGCTACTCCAAGCAGCCCGTGAAGAGGGCTCTTGGTCCTTTCCTGTTTCCCTACCTGGAGCATGCATTATTTTATTTAAAAATACTTTTCGGGGGTAGGGGGTGGGCAGGGGGGAAAGTGCAACAATGAATGACTCGAAACCCTAAGTTTCTGTAAACTTTCATAAAAATTAAAAAAAAATACTTTTTAATGTTCAGCCGATCACAGCTGAAAAACGACTGTTTACACCACAGTCTGCAGCCCCTCAGCATAACGCGCACCCCCGAAGTGCAAGAGGGGGTTGCATGGTTTGAACTTTAGGGCAGTCTGTTTGCCTTGTTTTGTCCCCGATTTAAAGCTGAGCGGAGTCACACCCCAAAACCCGACGGCACTTTATGGAGACGCATCTCGAAAGACAGGCGGTGGTTTGCTCGCCGGCCTTCCCGGAGACGAACCCGTCACTCCCCGGAAAACAGCCCGGGCCGTCATCATGGACGGAGGAAAGATGGAGGTGCCGCAGCACCGGGAGGGCCACCCGCGCCTGCGCACTGTCTCCCACAGCCCAGGGAGGCCACCCACGCCTGCGCACTGTCGCCCCCGCCCCGGGCGGCCACCCGCGCCTGCGCACTGTTCCCCTGCCCCAGGCGGCCACCCGCGCCTGCGCACTCTGCCCACGCCTCGGGCGGCCATCCGCGCCTGCGCACTGCTCCCGGGCCCCGGGCCCGCCTCGCCCGCCCCCGACCACGAGGCCGTTACGGCCGTTGAGTGGGGGAAGGGAGCTCGGCTCCGCGCCCCACCCCCGTCCGCGCGCTTGTTTCCGGAGAGTCCAATCCCAGCCCTGAAAGTCCGCCCCGGGCCACCGAGCTCCGCGAGCCACTCCGACGAAGACCTAATCCGAGCTCCGGGCTTTCCCTCCAGCCCTTTGTGTCCCGGCGCGCGGCGGAGGAACGCGGGAACGCGCGCCGCGTGGTGCGCCTGCGCGTGGGGAGTGAAGGGTGGACACCACCCCGCCCCCCGCCCCGCCCCCGCCCGCCATTTCGTGCTCGGGCGACTGGTGTCCAGGCGCGCGGCCTCCACGTGATGGACGCCCGGAAGCCGGCTAACAAAGACCCACTGCGGGGCCTTGGGGCCTCTGGTCCTTCCGCCGCCCGCCCGGAGCCAGGCGTTGAGCCGCATTCCGGGCAGTGGGCTTCGGAGCTGGCCCGGGGTCCATGGCACGTGTGCGCCCCTAGTCCTGTCCACCCCGGGCATGCGTACTCCCCGTAAACCCACGCGGGCGTGCACGCCCGGGGTCCGCACGGACGTCTCAGGACAGGGGCCAGTCCCGCCCAGCGGTGCACTCCGCTTCCCAAGCCGGGGTTCTGCACTCGAGGACCGCGACCTCGGGTCTGACCGCAGAGGCCGGGCGCTGCTCGGCGCGGGCCACGGGCCTCCTCCGGCCTCCCTGCCCTTTCGCACACCGTCCTGCCCCTTCCCGCCGGCTCCCGCGCCCGGCTTGGTCCCAGGGCCCGCCCCGCAGGGACGCCGCCGGGGCGGGGGTGAGGCCATCGTGATGGTGGCAGCCCCTGGAGGGGCCCCGGGAGACTTCCTCAGGAAGTCCAGGCCTCGGCGGGAGGGCGTGGGGGTCACGGCCCACCAGGGACACAGGCTGAGGAAGCATTGACACAGGAAATGCAGCCAATCCGCATTTGAGGGCGAGAGCGCGGGAGGAAGCGGGTGATGGGGTGGAAAACCCGGGAGCGATCCGGGAGGCCCCAGTGCAGGGCGCTGGGGGGCGGGGGTGCGTTCTGGGTCCTTCCACCGGGGAGCCGGGCTGCACGCCCGCCACCCCGTCCCGTGCCCTGCGCGCTCCTCCCCGGGCCCTGCACACTCTTCGGGCTCCTCCCCGGGCCGTGTGCGCTCCTCCCAGGTCCTGCGTGCTCCTCCGCGCTCCTCCCTGGGCCCTGTGCACAACCCTGTGTACTCATCCCCGGGCCCTGCACACTTTTCGCACTCCTCCCAGGTCCTGCGTGCTCCTCCGCACTCCTCCCCGGGCCCTGCGCGCTCCTCCCCGGCCCCTGTGCACAACCCTGTGCACCCCATCCCGGCCCCTGCGCACTCGTTCCGCCTACGGGACACTCGGACCCCACACCCAGCAAGTTGTGGTAGATCGTAACTGGTGGCCCCTTCATGGGTGGAGATCCTGCCCTGAGAACGAGGCGGAGCCCCCGCTCACATGTCGCCTGGCAGGGCCCTCCCTCAAGGAGCTCCGTCCTGCTGCCCCTTTGGTGTGGTCATAGGTCCTCTGTTGTCGTGTAGAGTCAGAACTGATCCCATAGCTGATGGCAGCGGGGTTCGGAGGCAGTGAAATCGATCGCACTGGACGAAAGGGCACATCCTTCTGCCCAGCAGCTGATGGGTTCGAATCGCTGGCCTTTGGGATTGCAGCGCAGCTTCTTACCATTAGGTGGTGCTGATGGTGAACTGCTCTGAGCTGGTTACTGTAAGGTTGGCAGTTCAAGTTCACCAAAGGTGCCTCGGAAGAAAGGCCTGGCGGTCCACTTAGGAAAAATCTAGACACTTGATGGGGCGGGTTCGCTCCTGACACACACCGAGTGTTTGTGAGCCAGAGGTGTCCTGGTCTGATTACTGTAACCAGGTGAACCCGGAGAGTGTAAAAGCCCCTCTTCATAAGTACTTCCAAGTTGCGGTGGGAAGCCCTCTACAGCGTCCCCAGAGGGAGGCGAGTGTCCCAGTGTGGGGACAGCGCCTTCAGAGGCGGCGTGGTGGGGGTCACCCAGGTCCTCAACACCTGGAGGAGACAGGTTTGTCCTCCCACCTGAGATGACGGCTGGCATGGGTTACAGCGCTAGGGGTGGGCAGGGTTGTAGGGTGTCAACTTCCCAACTTCTCAGCCTGGCACCCCACAGGCCTTGGGGTGGGGACGGGAGACGCGTGAACTTCAAGCCAAAAGCTCAGGGGCGGGTGGGCACCTGGCCCAGACCTCCGTGGACACATCTGGGCCGCGGGGCCAGGAGGCGGGGCCTGGAGCCAGCGGCCTAGTTCCCATGTCACCCGGCCGGTTTCCATGTCACTCCGGTTTTGCCAGCGCTTCTGGACGGTGATGGGTTGGGTTGGGTTCCAGGTCGCCAACAGTGGCCACCCTGGATTCCCTCCTAGGACAGCTGGCCTGGGGATGAGATCTAAATAAAGGCTGTGCACGGCCCCAGGTGAGGCTGTCTCTATGCTCCACTGACCAGCAGGTTGTACCTGTTCACTGCATGCCTTTCAAGCTGTTCCCCAAGGACCTGAGTCGTGTCATCCCTCACCCTGACCTGGAACTGAAAGGATCTCCTGTGAACTGCCCACCCAGACCCCCCGTAGGGCATCCAATGTCCTGAGCGTCCCTGCCCAGGAAGCACCTGACCCCCCAGAGGAACCTCAGGGGCGTGGGGGGCCCGCCCTCTGCAGCTCCTTACCTCCAATGGGGCCACATTTAAGAGAAGAGGGGTCCCTGGAGGAATGGGAGTGTTTGCAGAAGAATAAATGCACACTCGTGCCCTCCGTCTTCCTGCAAGAGGTTCCTGCATCTTGTAAATAATTTAATGGAAAACTCCAGAAGGCAGGCAGCCCCCGTGAGCCCCAGTACCTGCCTGAGGCAGGTTATGAAGTATTTCCCCTCTAAGCAGCGGCTGGGGGATGGGGGTCACAGCCCCGAGAACCAAGCTCTGGGGTTCTGGGGGGACCTCCAGGAGGGTGGGGTTTCATGGGGGGGGTCTCCAGGGCACTCCATGGGAGCCCCAAGCCTGGGGCCTGTCAGTCCCCCGATGGGTTCTGCCAAGCTCTGGAGGTCAAGACGCTCCCCTGGGGCCCCCTCAGAGTGGACCTGTCCCTCCTGCTCTCCAGCCTGGCCTGAGGGCGGAGACTGTGCCTTCCACTCTGGCCTGGGAGGTGGCCTGGCCATGAAGGAGGCGAGGGAGGGCAGGAGCCCACAGAGCGGCCGCCCAAAGGCACAAACATTTCCTTATGTGGTGGCTCTGAGATCTGAGGCCTGCAAGGGACCTAGGGGGGTGAAGGGACAGCAGGAGGCTGGACCTGCCTTGAGGGATCAGAGGCGGGAGACATGGTCTCCACTCATCTCAGGGAAACAAACAGAGCCACCAACCCCTGCCTGACGCCTTGTCCCCCGGGAGGAAGTGGTCATTGCTGCTCCCAGCTAGACTCCTTCCTGAATTCCCCTGTGCTGTTGACCAGTGTCCCTGAGAGTGAAGCAGTCCTGAGCGGCCAGGAGGAGTGGCCAGGCCCCTCTTCTGGCACCAGGAGGCACCCCAGTTTCCGGCTGGCCTTGCAAGATATTGGCCATGGGGCTGAGCTGGTGACTCAAGGGGAAGGACAGTGTAAACTCGGTCACTTCTGGTCCCTGGTGTCCTGGTGCCCTTGGGCTCCAGCCCTGATGGTCCATGACCTCCCAGCAGTCAGGCAGATGGCCAGCCAGGTCTTCCTGCAGGCTGAGGCCCCAAGCCCTGGGGAACCAGAGGCCTCCGCACCACGACTGCCCCAAGATCTTATCTTCAGGACAGCAGCTTAAGAAGACTTTACTATCTGGAAGCCCATCCAAGGGGTGTTTTTTAAGTGGAGATTTTAACAGGAAGCTTTCCCACAGGCAGTTCTCTAATTGGTGTAATTTCAGGGAGTCTGGCTTGAGGCTGCAGCAGGGGGTTAGAATGCTTCCCTCCCCCAGCCGACCTGGCCCTCTTCTCCCCTTGGAGGAAGGCGTGAGGGTGGTGATGATAGTGGTGCTGATGATTGATTAATGGTCGTGGTGATTAGTAGTTAACGGTGGATGGTGGTGGTCGGTGGTATGGTGGGTGGTGGTGGTTAGGGGTGTGATGATGAATGGTGGTTAATGGTGAATGTTGGTGGTTAGTGGTGGTGGTGTTTGTGAGGAGGGTGATAGTGGTATTTGTGGTGAGGGTGATGGGGTGGTTGTTAGGGAGACTGGTGGTGGTGGTTAATGGCTGGTGGTAGTGATGGTGGTGGTTGTGGTTGGTGGGTTGGTGGTAGTGGTGGTTGGTGGTAGTGGTTGGTGGCAATGATGCTGGTGGTGGTGGTGGTTAATGGCTGGTGGTAGTGTTGGTGGTGGTTGTGGTTGTTGGTGGGTTGGTGGTAGTGGTGGTGGTAGTTGTGGTTGGTGGTAGTGATGGTGGTGGTTGGTGGTGGTGGTGGTAAATGGCCGATGGTGGTTGTGGTTGGTGGTAGTGATGTGGTGGTGGTTGGTGGGTTGGTGGTGGTGGTGGTTGGTGGGTTGGTGGTGGTGGTGGTTGGTGGTATTGATGGTGGTGGTGGTGGTTGATGGGTTGGTGGTAGTGATGGTGGTGGTGCTGGTTAATGGCCGGTGGTGTGATGATGGTGGTTGTGGTTGGTGGGTTGCTGGTAGTGATGGTGGTGGTGGTAGTGGTGGTTGGTGGCAGTGATGATGGTGGTGGTGGTTAATGGCCAGTGGTAGTGATGATGGTGGTTAATGGCCAGTGGTAGTGATGATGGTGGTTGTGGTTGGTGGGTTGGTGGTAGTGGTGGTGGTGGTTAATGGCTGGTGATGTGATGATGGTGGTTGTGATTGGTGGGATGGTGGTTGGTGGTGGTGGTTAGTGGCAGTGATGCTGGTGGTGCTGGTTAATGGCCAGTGGTAGTGATGATGGTGGTGGTGGTTGGTGGGTTGCTGGTAGTGATGGTGGTGGTGGTACTGGTGGTTGGTGACAGTGATGGTGGTGGTGGTGGTTAATGGCCAGTGGCAGTGATGGTGGTGGT
>NW_006399877.1:8508172-8509199 GCF_000299155.1 Elephantulus edwardii | reverse complement strand
AGTGATGGTGGTGGTGGTACTGGTGGTTGGTGACAGTGATGGTGGTGGTGGTGGTTAATGGCCAGTGGCAGTGATGGTGGTGGTTAATGGCCGGTGGTGTGATGATGGTGGTTAATGGCCAGTGGTAGTGATGATGGTGGTAGAGTGACCCTAGGTGGCTGCATTGAAAAACAAGGAAGTCATGAAATACTATTGAAAATGGGTGACCCTGGAGGACATTATGCTGAGTGAAATATCTCAGTCACAAAAGGACAAATACTGTATTGTACCACTGTTGTATAACGGAGCTGACATCAGGGTTGGGGTGAAACTGAGAAAAAGTGGATAAATTATGTATACTGCATTGAAACAGATGAGGGAGAGAACAGTTTAAAAGTGATATATGACTGGGTATTATGGTTATGACGAGAGTCCAGAATGAAGGTTGTATAGTGAGTGTACTGGGGGTAGGAGGGAATTGTGTAATAGTGAAATAATTTTTCTTTTACTTTTCGAACAGAAGAGCAAACTGGGGGAGAGGGGCAGACAGGGAGAAAAATGCAACAATGAATGAATGGAAATCCAAAATCTCTGTAAACGTTCATTAAAATTAATAAAATTTTAAAGATCATTCTCCCCTAATGCTTTCCCCTACCTGCCTGCAGAAGATACATCAGCGTGACCTTGTTTGCAAATGTCCTCTGAGTTAACGTGAGGCCGTGTTCAAGTGGGAGGTCCGGGATAGGCAAGCAGTTCAGCACGTGGCTGCTGACCCGGAGGGTCCACAGACACCCGGAGGCTCAAAAGAAAGGCCTGGCAACCTCCTCCCAACTAGACATCGTCCTCCAGCAAGGCGCCATGTCGGTGTCACAGGGGGTAAGGGGTCACCTGATGTCACAGCGGGTAAGGAGTCACCCCGGTGTCACAGCGGGTAAGGGGCCACCCCGGTGTCACAGCGGGTAAGGGGTCACCCCGGTGTCACAGCGGGTAAGGGGCCACCCCGGTGTCACAGTGGGTAAGTGGGTAAGGGGTCACCCCGGTGTCACAG
>NW_006399877.1:8496259-8507121 GCF_000299155.1 Elephantulus edwardii | reverse complement strand
TCACAGTGGGTAAGGGGTCACCCTGGCATCACAGCGGGTAAGGGGTCACCCCGGTGGCACAGTGGGTAAGCACCCAGCTGCAAACCCACACGTTGGTGGTTCAGACCCACCAGCTCTTCCGGGTGGGTCACCCTGCTTCGAGTTATCAAGCCCCCGGTCTGTTCTCGGGGCCCTGGTGGAGCAGCCCGTGGTGTGTGAGGAGTGTAACCCAATGGTGTCTGGTCTCCACTGGTCTGAATCCAGGGTGGATTCACAGAAAGATGGGGGGGGCCTCCCCCCTGCTCGGATTCACGTCCTGGGAAGGCTGGTGGGGGCCGGCTGTGAGTGACCGGCTGTGAGTGACGGTCAACGTGGTGGCACTGAGCTGCTTTGCGTTTATTTTTCTAGGGCTGTCCTGACTCTGCTTGACTTGGAAATGACTCCTCACTAGTGAACTTGGTTTTGGGGTTTTTTTTAGGGTGGAGGGTCGGTGTAGGAGAGGAAAACCCTTAACCAGGAGGGTTGACACGGTGACTGTCACAATGGGCTCTAGAGTGTCAGGAAGTGTGAGGCTGGTGCAGGACAGAACAGAGTTCAGATCCGTTGTTCACAGGGTCGCTCTGAGTCGTGCTTGATAGCAACTGACAACAACAACAATGCCGTACGAGGGGATACTGCGGCCTAGTGCCAAGAAGCTGCACTGCAATCCTGAAGGCATGCGGTGCCGGGCCAAGAACTCTGTGGGAGAAGGATGGGCAATCTCGTCCCGTGTGATTAACTGCCTCTAAAACCCCGCCGGAGGGTCGGCTGTGGGTCTTTACACAACAACAGGACAGTATGGGTGTTGTCTTTCTACAGAAGGAGAACAGACACAGGGAAGGGCCCTGTGAAGACGGAGGTAGAAGTTGAAGTGATGCCACCACAAGGCACGGCTCACTGAGGCCACCGGACCTGGAGGAGACGCCCTGACTGCAGAGTCCCAGCCTCCAGAACACCAGACAGTAAGCTTCTGCGTCGAGCCACCCAGCTTGTGATGTTTTCTCATAGCAGCACCTGGAGACTAATACAGTGTCGCCTCTTCCAACCCAACCCCTACGGCAGAAACCTCCCAACAAGCGACGAGGAGGAAGACCCAGGACCAAGGCCTTCACACTATGGTGTTGGCACAGAGTACCGAACGTCCTGGGGACGGTCATAGAACAGACATCTTGCATACCCATGTTTATCGCGTCTTTGTTCACAATATCAAAGAGCTGGAAACAACCCAAGTGCCCATCAGCAAATGAATGGATAGAGAAGCTGTGGTATATTCACACAGTGGAATACGACGCTACATTGAAAAGCAAGGAGCTCATGAAATAGTATTCAAAATGGGTGACCCTGGAGGGCATTGTGCTGAGTGAAATATTTCAGTCACAAAAGGACAAATACTGCATAGTTGCACTGTGGTAAAACAGGACAGACCTCAGGGTTGGGGGAGACTGAGAAAGATGGGTTCAATAATGTATACTGCATTGAAGTGGATGAGGGAGAGAACTGTTTAAAAGGGACATATGATTGGGTATCGTTGTCATGACAGGAGTCCAGAGCGAAGGCTGCATAGTGGAGTGAACTTGGGGGGAGGGATTGTGTAACAATCAAAGAATTTTACTTTGCAAAGAGAAGAGTGAACTGGGGGGTGAGGGGTGGGCAGGGAGAAAAGTGCAACAACGAATGAATGGAAATCCAAAGTCTCTGTAAACTTTCATTAAAATGAATTTTTTTTTAAAAAAAAAAAGAACAAACATCTGAGAGACATGCAGCCAGAGGTCCCTTTGGAGCAAGAACGGTGAGGCTTCGTTTCACATGTTTTGGGCTTGTTATCAGGAACGGCGAGTTCCTGGAGAACTCACAATTAATAAGTGAATACTGAACGTTAGCTGAGGTGTCACCCTGAGGCCACCACTTGGCTAAACTCCAGTCTTTGTCACCATTTCCATATATGACAATTTCTGGAACTTAACAGAAGCAACGTAGAGAGACGCTGTGGGCCTAGTGGGTAGACAGTGATGCTCCCAAGCCAAAGGTGGGTGATTTAAATCTGCAGCCCTCAGGCCTGGTTTTGACTGTTTTTGTTCAAACATTCTTCTAGGTTGTATAACCCTTGTCTGTCCACTTGCTGTACAGAGGTAAATTCATGGTTGCTGTGATTCTAAACACTGTGACACTGATGTGTCAAATGCAATAATGGTTTCCCATGGTGGACAGTGTTTGGTGGAGCTCCCTGATTAAAACAAGCTTGGAAGCAGGAGTGGCATCCACTTGGGAAATACCTTGCCTCCAGAAAGTCTATGACTGTGGAGAAACGATGAAAGTTACACAAGTGTCCAGGTCTTCCATTCATAGGGTCGCTATGAGTCGCCTACGACTTGATGGCACTTAACAACAACACAACCATACCCAGTTTGCAGCATTCTTCTGAGCAGTGGGCCTCTGGTGTGCTCCATCCTCGAGGGCACCTGGACAGCAAAGGATGGGAGCAATGCCCTCCTCAGACTGGACCTCGTGGCTGTCCAAGCTGACTGGTCTTCAGAAGGCTTGTTTTTTGCCTCAAGCCATGACTTTGATCCCTGAGCCCCAGGCAGGTCGTTCCTGTGACACAGCTGTACCTTGAACTTACACTATTTTCTCAAGAAGGTGGACCCTTTGCTGAAGTAGCTCTGTGCCCTGGGACGGCCGTTGGTCTCACGAGGCAACTCGGGGCTTCTGGGCAAAGGACAGCTCTCTAAGACTGGTTTGAGCAGAGAAGATGCCAGAGTGCCCAGCTAAGACCCATCGCCAGGTACCCAACAGGCCCCCTGATGGGCCATGGAGACCCCCAGAGCATCTGGATGTCGTCGCCCCAGTGCTGCCCTCCCACAGAGATAAGGATCTCCCAGGTTTGTTGACTGACTCGAATGTTCCGCAGCAGGTGCAAACCCAGGTCTCCCCGGTGCTGGTCTTCCTGGACACGCACCCCTACCCTCTGCAGTCTGGGGCCAGGTTAGATTCACACCTCTGCCCACTTCCCATGTGATGAGGGCTGCTGAGGCCGAGGTGGGTACCCCTGTGGCCGGGTGGCCTGAACTTACAGACCACAAGGCAGTGGACAATGAGGTTTACAGAAACTTCTAGAAGGGATGTGGGACTGAAGCCAGAGAAGCTGTCTTCCCCTGGAGTTTGATGCTAAAGTCCAGCACCTGGTCCCTCCTCAGAATGTCCAGCGATGGGAGGAGGAGGGGGATCTACTCCAGGGACTGTGGGTGCCTCACACATGCCTTTGGGTCCAGGCTGGAGGAGAAGAGACCCCAGAAACCAATGAGGTCAGTGAGGATAAACGAAAGATAAAATTAGTCCAAGACAGGAGAGGTGGGTGGGGGAGAGATCTGGGGGGAAGAGAGGCGAGTGGGGGGTAGGTGCAGCGGGCCTGGAGGGAGGAGAGGTGGGTGGGGGAGAGGCGGGCTGTGTGTGGACATCAGGCTCCACAGCTCCTCCGGCCGCTGTGGCCAAGGTCACTCAGGTCCTCAGAGTCCAGCTCTGTCCTTGGGCAGGAAGGACACTGGACACCTGGTTCAGCCCGTGCTCACAGAGTTCACCTGCCAAGCGCCTGCCACAGGTGTGCCCCCGTGGAAGGCCCCGACTCCAGCTGCCTCACCATCGAGGGGTCCTGCCCCAGCACACGCGAGTGCACACACAGCCACACGTACACACACACACAAATGTGAACAAGCACACGCGGGCACACACACGAACACACGTGTGTGTGTGTGATGAACACACACGAGTGTGCACTCAGGAGTGATCACAGACACCGGCGATCACAGCGCACACATAGATGGGCACACACTAACACACACACACACACACGTGTGCACACACACTGTGTGTTCTCATGATCCCCCACACGGGTACACACACACACACACACACACACGAACAGGGACTCCCTGAATACACCGGCAGGCTGCAGGCCAGGTCCAGCTCTGGACCACCTGCCTTCAGACCCAGCTCTGTCTGCTCCGACCGGGCCAGGTGATCCCCAGCAGGTGCCCTGGTCACTGGAGCTCAGCTCCAGGTCACACTGGCTGCCCGTAGGTTTTCTGGATGTAGGAAAGGGCCACCTGAAGCCGCTGGAGCTGGGAGCAGGGGTGGAAGGTCAAGTCCAGAGCCCAGAAAGACGAAGCCAAGTCCAAGTGTCCACCCTTTGGACACAACCGCCTGTGACCAGATCCAGGAAGCAGAGCTACCCGTCCCCATGGTCATTCTGCCCCAGCCAAGTCCCTGTGCCCCTATCAGTGCTCAGTAACCCCTACCCCAGAGCAGAACACTGTAGTGGGACTGAGTGTGGGGTCCGTGGGCTGAGGTGGTGAAGGCTCTCAGGACCCCTGCAGCACGGGGCAGGGGTCTGTGTAGACCCACCTCCTGGCTCTTAAAGGGAAAATCCTGGGCTGGGGCAGGGTGGGCCTGGCAGAGTGGTACCAGTGCTGGGGAGGGTGGGCAGCTGGGCGAGGGGCCCTGGGGAGACCCAGATGCTGTCTCTTTTCAGCTCTTGCTTTCCAGGGTGCCAGGGGAGGCCCTGAGGAGGAGTCAGGGACCCTGGGGGTTTACCACCAGCAGTGGGGCTGGAACGCCCCGCCATCTGTTCCTCTGGCTGCGGGGAAGGGAGGGGGCCAGAGAGGAGCTTGAAGCCTCTCTCCATCACAACAGCAGGGCCAGGGACAAACTCCAGGTGGCGCTCTGGGCAGCCAGGTGAGCGTGAGGGGTAGACTGAGCAGGCAGGTAGCTGAGGAGGTAATCCTCAGGGGATCCCAGGAACTGGAGAAGGGGTGTGGAGTAACCAGACGGGGGTGGGGGTCAGTCTCCAAGTGCGGATACAGGGTCCACCCTGCCGTCCCTGCCTCTCCCTTGGAAGGGGACCCAGCTGGCAGCATCAAAGCCCTTTCAGACCTTGGGCAGGGTCGGAGGTACCCACCCTTCTCAAACAAACCATGTTTTCATCTAAAATCAAAGAGCCAGACTCCAGGGCCACCCCAGAAGTTTCTGGAGCTACCCTAGGGACCCAGCCCCTCAAAAGACATGTTTCTCTGGCTGCTGCCCCTACCCCACCCAATCTGCCCCCTCAGTTCTGACCCACTCCCTCTGCTCCCCCACTGAATCATGTCCCCCCAAAATATGTGTTGTGCCGAAAGATCTAGGCTGCTAACTGAAAAGTCAGCAGTTCAAACCCACCAACTGCTTCCAGGGAGAGCAATGAGACAGTCTGCTGCCCTAAGGTTATGCCTTGGTAACCCCTGGACTCGAGGGCACATAACAACAAACAACAACCCCTCACCCCCACCCCGCCTGGGGCACGTCCATCCTGTGGGAAGAAGTGTCTCTGTGAGCAGAGTGTCTGCCTATGAGCAGGGGACTGGCTTGTTTTTACACTGGTGCTTGTAATCCCATGTGGGGATGGGTTGTTTTATTATGATAATGAGTAAGATTACTGTACCGTGTAAATTCCCTTGTTGTTCTTGCTGTTGTTACTTGCCTTCCAGTCGCATGTGGCTCATAGTGACCCTCTGTACAACAGCTCTGAACCCTGCTCTATCCTGAGCCAACGTTATTGTCTCTGACACACCCACCCCCATTACCCCACTCACTGACTCAATCCATCTCATCCAGGGTCTTCTTCTTTTGCACTGTCCCTCCACCCTTCCAAAAATTATGTCCCTTTCCAAGGACTGGTCCTGCCTAGCAACATGCCCAGAGCATGTCAGACGGGGAGTTTCAGAATCCTTGCCTCCAAGCAGCAGCCTGGTTTCACCCTCTCCAGGACAAATTTGTTTTCCTAGCAGTCTGTGGTATATTCAATACTTTTCTCCAGCACTACAACTCAAAAGGTATCAATTCTCCTTCTATCATCTTTAGTCACTGGTCAGCTCTCTGATGTATAGCAAGTAATTGCAAAGACCATGCCCCAGATCAGGTGCACCTTAGTCTCCAGACTGACATCATTGCTCTCCAGCCATCTGGAGAGCTCCCTACCAGCAGACTTTTCCAATGCAATTCATCTTTTGATTTTCTGGCTGCTGGTACCAAGAGTGTTGATTGTGGAGCCAAGCAAACTGAACATGTTAACAATTTCAATCTCTATCATCTATCATGATGCTGCCAATTGACCCAGTAGTGAGAATCTTTGTTTTCTTGTTGAGATTCAATCAATATTGAAGGCTGCAGTCCTTAATCTTCTACAGCAAACAACTCTCCTTCTCTGTTTCAGCAAGCAGGGTTGTGTCATCTGCATAACGCAGGTTTTTGATGAGTCTTCCGCCAATCCTGATGCCACATTCCTCCTCATAGAGCCCAGCCTCCTGAATGATTTGTTCCACATATAGATTGAAAAGGTATAAAGATAGGACACATCCCTGGCATAGACACTTCCCACTTTTGAACCATGCAATGTTTCCTTGCTGTGTTCTGAAAACTGCCTCCTGGTCCAAGTATAGGTTTCAAATAGGCACAATCAAGTATTCTGGGACCATAACGTATGGTGATCCACACAAATGCTTTTGCATAGTCAATGAAACACAGACATTCCTCTGGAACTCTCTGCTTTCAGCCAAGATCCATTTAACATGTTCTACAATATCCCTAGTACCACATCTAGAACTTCTCTGCTGATGTGCTGTTCAGTCGTTTTTTGATCATTTTCAGTAGACTCTTGCTTGCGTATAATATTAATGACAATCTTCAATAATTTCCGCAGTCTGTCTCTGGTCACCTTTCTTTGGAATGAGAAATAATATCAATCTCTTCCAGTCAGTTGGCCAACTGGCTGTCCTCCAGATTTCTTGGCACAACTTGGTGAGCACATTCAGGGCAGCGTCTGTTTGTTGAAATATGTCAGTTGGTATGCTGTCTATTCCTGGGACCTTACTTTTTGCTAATTCCTTCAGAGTAGCTTGAACTTCTTCCTTCATCACCACAGGCTCTTGCTCATATGTTGTTTGATGAAATTTTTCTGAGTCTGTCAATTCCTTTTGGTACAATGACTCTATATAGTCCTTCCCTCGTCTTTTAATGCTTCCTGGATCATTTCATATTGTGCCCAAAGCATCCTTAAGTATTGCAACTCAGGGCTTGAATTTGTTCTTCAGTTCCATCAGCTTAAGAAATACCGAGCGAGGTTGGCCTTTTGATTTTCTGACTCCAGTTCTTTGCACATTTCGTTATAATTTACATTGTCTTTACATTGTCTTCCTGCACTGCCCTTTGAAATCTTCGGTTCAGCTCATCTTCTTGATTTCTTCCCTTTGCTTTGGCTTCTCGGCTCTTTAGTGCAATATTCAGAGTCTCGTCTGACATCCATCTTGGTCTTTTCTTTCTCCTGTCTTTGTAATGGCCTTTGCATTCTTCATGGATGATATAAAAGCGTTTAAACAAGTTTGCACAGGAAGTCTGCAGTGAGACAGAGGCCAAGACTCAGGGAAATCTATCTCCAAGATAACAGCATTGGGAAGCAGAAGAGGCACCATGGAGTCCCCCAGTGCTGACAGAGTGAGCGCCTCCCCCGAGCCAGGGCTCTGAAAACTCTGACTCCCAGACAGTGTGATAAAGGTCTGTGTGAGGCCATCCATCTGGGATATTTATCATCCCGGAGCTGGACACCTAAGACTCATCTTGGGCTCCCTCCCCCACCCTCCAGCTCCCTGAGAGGGATGCGCTCTCTCCCAATGTGCACCCCACTTCCAGCCTCTGCCATGTGTGGACGTGTCCCCGTGCCAGCCCTGTACCTAGTGGGGAACTGAGGAGTGGCATGGCCCCTCCTGGCCAGGTTCTCTCCTACCTGGGTGTCTGTCACCTGATTCCACCCAACTCCTCCCCCCTCACGTCAAGGAGGGAGCCCACTTGGTGTCTCCCCTAGGGTCTTCGACTCTTGCACTGACCCCCTATCTTTCTGACCACGATGTCCTCCCGCAAGGACTAGCCCCTCCTGACAACATGTGAGATGGAGTCTCACCATCCTGCCTCCAAGAAGCACCTTAGTTTCACTTTCTCCAGGACAAACCTGTTTGTCCTCTTGGCAGCCCACGGGATAGTCAACACTCTTCTCCAGCACCACAACTCAGAGGCATTGCTGCTGCTTCTGACATCCTTAGTCACTGTCCAGCTTTCAAATGCACAGCAAACAACTGAGAAGGACATGTCTTGAATCAGGCACACCTTAGTCTGTAGGATGACATTATTGCTCTTTATCATTTTGGAGGGATCCTTGACAGCAGACTTTCACAGTGCAGCTCACCTTTTGATTTCCTGACCGCTGGTGCCAAGAGTTTTAATTGTGGATCCAAGCAAGATGAAATCATTAACAACTTCAATCCTTTCTCCGTCTGTCATGACGCTGCCTGGTGGTGGTGTTGAGTTTTGTCTTCTTGATGCTGAAATGCAATCCACATTGAAGGCTCTTGAGCAGTTTCTCTGATCTCGTAAAGCACAGTTACCCGGAAAGATTACAGCCTTGAAAACGCAGCGGACGGCCACCATGAGTTGACGGCAGTGGGGCTCTGGTGGTCTGCCCCTGAGAGCAGGTAGTTAGTGCCCACTTACAAGGACCTTCGAGTCACGTGGCCCCGTCTGCGCTCTGTGAGCACATGCTGTCCGTTGTTCTCACTGCTGCCCGTGTTTCAGTTGCCAATTCACTCAAATTTTCTGACATTTTGACGACAATATTGGGGCGATTTTTATTTGTGAATACGGAGGACTGTGGCCTACTCTCTCAATAACTATGTAGAAAATGAAGTAAGAATTAAAGGTGAAGAGGGGAGACATGTGAAAAATACTTCTTCTCACTTTATTAATAACACTGTAATAATGTAATTCAATGTAAAAAGATTTTATAAACTGGTCATGTTGTCAATGTTCCCAGAGTCTTGAGAAATATTATATTCAAACAATTTACAACTATGCTTATCACATACGACTCTAGGAGTAAAACTGGAAATAAACATTTCTAATTCTGTAAGGGAGCTCCAATGGCTTCGTGGTAGGGAGCTGAGCTGCCAACCCAAAGGCACACGGTTCAAATCTACCAGCCGCTCTGTGGCAGACAGATGGGCAGTGTCCTCCCATGCAATTTATGGCCTCTGAAAACCTGCTGGGGGGTCAGCTATGGGTCAGTCGTGCCTCGACGGTACACAGCAACAACAATAGGGATTCTGTATGGTCTGGTGTAGAACGAAGTCCATGAGGGAGTTAGTGACACTGAATTCCCATGCTGGGCGACACCAACCCCAGGGACACTGATGATGTGAATGTGGCCGCCTGGGTGCTGTGAAGATGTGTCGGCATGTGTGCACCCTTCCACACTGGCACAGGTTTGAGTTCTGCAACAGAGGGGCAGCTGAGGACGTTGTGAGTTCAAAGCTCTCTCAGGCACGTCTGCTCGTCTAAAGCCTTGTGAAGAAGGAACGACACACATACACAAACACACACATACACACCCCACAACCTACATACACACACAGACCGGTCCCCGGACACTTGTCTTCCTGGTGGGCACAGGGTGGGCACATTTTGAGGGACTCTGTCACGTACAGGAGACAGCACTTTCTTCCTTTGCTACCTCTGCTCCTAACCTCCCCACCCCACCCCACCCTGGGCACCTCCACCCAGTGCCCCAGGCGCTTAAGCTCAGGCCTAGGGGACTGGCAATAGCGGGGTTAACTGTTGGCCTGGTTCCTGCCAACCCTGGGCTTTTCTTGGGCACCCCTCCCTCTTCACACCCCCCTTCACTCTCTGGCCTGAAGGGACAGAGGGCTCCCCCAGGTGGCCAAATGTGCCAAGGCCGGTAGCAGGGGAGTCTTGCAAGACCTCTCTCATCAGACCCATGGAACTCCCACCTGCGCAGACCTGGTGCCCCTTTCAGACTCAAAACTTCCCGCTGCAAGTATGACAACAATCTGGAACAAGGGGTGCATTGTGGGGTGGGCTGGGGCAGGGTAGAGGGGAAATGTGCAACAATAAAAAAAATTTAAAAACAAAACCCAGAAATTGCTCACTGGCTGTAGGTTCTCCCAAACACATGGGTGTGTGGGCCAAGGGCCACAAAGTGACCTCAAGCAGGCAGGCTGCTGGGAACGGCTCACGGGCTTCTGAACGCCAGTGAGGGGGTGTCTGCAGGGCCCAGGGTGACCCTCTGCCTGTGTCACTGATCACAGGACACGGAGGCATGGGAACAGGAAGCCCAGAACCAGAAACGCCAGTAACCACCACCATTCAGAGTATCTGTCACGTGCTCTGGGGGAATCTGTCCTTTGTTTCACTTTACTGTTCCCACCATTAAGGAAGCTGGTATCGCTACTCTCCCCAACTCACGGATGAGAAAACTGAGGCCCTGCAAGGTCAAATTCTCCATGTAACCTCACAGGGAAGCCCAAATCGTAACCCAGACAGGTCAAAGGAGAGGGCCTGTAACAGAGCTAGCAGAGACTGAAGTGTGTCACGGGGATGCTTGTGGAATGGAAGGCGTCCGTCTTCACCCCCGGGGCACCACAGCAGCTCAGTGGTGGCCACACAAAACAGAGAGAGAGAGAGAGAAACTCAGGGGGCCCTGCCTCCCTCACAGGCCCAGGTGTGTCCAGCACCCACAAAAGCAAGAAGACTCAGTTTCAGTGTTGGTCCTTCTAAACCAAAGAGGTCCTGAGCCCCTCAGAGGTGGAAGGAGAGGAATGTGCATGAAGATTCTACAAAGTTCCAGGGTGGGCTGTGGCCTACTGTAGGCTGGTTGGCCAGGTGAACACCAGCTTTCTCTGGCCCTGACAGGCTACCAGAGACAGACAGACAGACAGACACACACACACACACGTACACACACACACACACAC
>NW_006399877.1:8482219-8496159 GCF_000299155.1 Elephantulus edwardii | reverse complement strand
TACACACACACACACACACACACACACACACACACTCTGGATGTGAGTTCAAACCGGCTCAGTCCTCAGACACACACACACACACACACTCTGGATGTGAGTTCAAACCGGCTCAGTCCTCCTCATCCTCCAGAGACCAGCTCTGCAGCTCCATCCAAGAGAGGTGGACGCTCGGCCTCTTAGACACAGTTCCAGCCACCCTGACACACGCCCACAACTCTCAGAAAGGCGACATTAAGAAAAAGCTGGAATTGGCAAGGAGCTACAAATCTCTGTGGCCCCACTAGAGTGTCTCCCGGGACAGCCTCCCACCTCCCCAGACCCTGAGACCCCCCAACTGTGCTCTCCCACTTTGAGGGTGGCCTGGAATATCCAGGGTGACCACCAGGGGGCGAATGAGCATTGAGGAATCTCCTCCGCCAGGTTTTCTTCCCAACTTCATGCTTACTGTGCACTAAGCAGCCACTTTGTGAGACCCAGAAGCTCTGGTGGCAAAGCTCTGCTGCTGCCCCCGAGATGCAGCCTCTCCGGCAGCTCGCATCGACCAGCAACGCCAAGAAGAAAGCTAGGCAGTCCTTCCCCACAGAATCACAGCTTCAGAAACCACTGCAGGGTCAGCTGTAAACCCGTTCTTCCTGGGAATCAGTGAGTGAGTTGTGCTAAATAGGCACCCAGGTGAGCTACTGCATCAGGTCACGAATGAAGGTTGTGGGTTCAAACCCACCAGCTGCTCCTGATGAACTCGTCCCCTCCCCTAAGGATTTGCAGTCTCAGAAACCCAGCGGAAGGCTGGGGAGTCAGAATGGACAGTTCTAAGTTGGGTTTGTAGCTCAGAAAAGTCGGGGGTGGTGGCGAGGTGATTCAGACCAGGGAGCAGCCTGTAGTCTGAGGAGACTGGAGTGTATATTTGGGAGAAGGTGTTGGGAGATGGAACTGGGTAAACAAACCACATTAACCTCTGCTGTAAGGAGAGCATTGGGGTGCTAACCAGAAGGCCCACCACCCACAGCGGGGGGAACTCAGCTCTGCCAGCGTCTTCCTTGTATTACAGACGCAGCAAAGCAAGGACAATCAGTTACTATTGCTAAGTGGTACTTCTGATGGCCGCGTGGCCGTCGCACCGCCAACCCAAAGGCACTGGGTTTGAATCCACCAGCTGCTCTGCGGGAGAAAAATGAGCAGTTTCCTCCGGCGCCTCTGAAAACCCAACTGAAGGGGCAGCTCTGAATTGGTTCTGACTCGGTGGCACATGCAACAATAACAACTTCGCAAAGCAGCGCTCTGAGGGTTACAAGGACGACGTGAACATGTAGAAAGCATTGAAGAAGCCCTGGCGAGGCAACTGTTAGTACTAGCTACGCATCAAAGCTTAATGGTTCAAACTCACCCAGAGGCTCTGTGGGAGGAAGGCCTGGAGGTCTGTTTCCGCCGAGATTACAGCCCGGGAAACCATCTGGGGCGGTTCCACAGGTTCAGAATCGACTCAACACCATCTAACAACATAAAGCATGAGAGCAGTACCAGGCCATTCTCATCATGCCCATTTTACAGATGGAGAAACCACAGCACAATGAGAAAGGAGCAGAGTCAGAACTCACAAGGCAGGCCTTCTCAAGTATGCGAGCTCTGATCCAGTGACCAGACGCCGGGGCATGTCCACCAGGGGTCCTGGGGGCAGTGACAATGACTGGAGAACTTCAGCAGGAAAGGAGTAAGATGCAGCTTACATTTCATCAGGCCTACCGGGTGGACCAGCATAATGGCAAGCGCCTGGTCATCTGGGACGCAGTCACCACAGTCCAGCGACAACCAGGATAGCTGTGAGGGGTGGAGAAGGCAGATTTATGGGGTTAAGGAGGAGACTTTATACTATAATGTGGGGGCAGGGAGGAGGGGGAACACTGAACCAGGATGCAGGGAAGGTGTTGGGGGGGGCACCTGAGTGGCACAGTAGTGGGGTCCTGACCTGCCCATTGGCCTTGACTAGAGAAAGGGTCTCCACCCTCCCAGGACCCCAGGTGTTTGCTTCATCTTTCTTCCAAGGAACAGTGTGAAAGTTAAAAAAAAAATCCAAGCAGCCAGTCCCACCACCTTGGGGCTGATGCCAGATCACAGACAGCAGAGACCCGGAGCAGAGCTCCTCCATCAGACTGTAATCTTCTGCAACAAGATTGCCAGGTCTTCCTTGTGTGGTGCTCCCAGGTGAGTGGAGTAGAGACCGTGGCCGGAGGGCCAGAGACCCTAGGCCTGGATGCCCACATGTCCGCAGATGTCTGCCAGGTGTTCCGAGGGCCCGGCCCCGCGGTGGGCTCTGTGGGTTCCGATCCTGTGCAGGTCTCTCACCCTCTGTGCCCGTGGGCAGCTCCCCCCACCCCCATCCTCCCTGGCTGCCCGTCAAAACACAAACACACAAACACACGTGGAGGCTTTACTTCTCAAAGGCCTCTCCTCTGCAGGATTCCTTTAATCCCGCTGACAACCTGGGAGATAGGCCCTCATTATCTCGGTTTTAACAGCTCGCAGGAAACGGGCCTGCGCTGGGCGGCTCACGCCTGGCCCGGTCCACCTCCAGACCTGGCGGGAAAATCCTTGCCTCTTACCATTCGGCCCCGGGAGGAGCGGGGTTTGGCGGCAAGGGTCACCGGGGCAAAGCCAGGACCAGGCTTCCGTGCAGCGCGGGGGAGGGGAACCTGCGGCAGGGGGTGGGGGCGGGGCGGGGCGTGCCCGGACACGGTGGGGACACAGGCGGCGCCGGCACACCTGGGCGCCCGAGCCCGCCAGCCCGCATTCAAAGCGCAGCCGCGCCTGTGATTGGTGGCCGGGCCGCGCGCACCTCCTCCCTCATCTCCGGGAGGCTGGAGCGGGCATGCGCCCAGAGGCTGGCCCCGAACTCACTACCTCCCTCCCGTGTCTCTGGGCCTGCTGGGGCCCGCACAGCGTCCTTGAGTCCCCGAGTCGGCCGGCCTGGGCGGCCTCCGACCAACCAATCCCTGCTCCCCGGGCCGTCCGTGCGCCAAGGCCTCCCTCCCCCGAGTCCTTGCACCCCGGCTGCCCTGTGCGCGTGGCCCGTCCTCGCCCCCGGGCCCTCGTCCCGTCCCCACCTCCCACCCCGGGCATCCTGGCGCCCCTGCCATTCCCGGGGCGGGTCCCCGGGTGCGGAGCTGGGGGGAACACAGGCGGGGGGCGAGGGGCAGGGATGACCCCCAGGATGGCGAGGGGCAGGGACAGACCCCAGGGACGAGGGGCAGGGACGGACCCCCAGGGTGGCGAGGGGCAGGATGGACCCCAGGGAGGTCAGGGTCAGACCCCAGGGACGAGGGGCAGGGTCAGTCCCCCGGGATGGGGAGGGCCAGGGACCGACCCGGGACCGCAGGGGTGAGACAGGCACCTAGGGCCGGGATGGCGCCAATCACGGGCCGCCCCGCCGCCGCGACCTTTGTTCCCGCAGGTCCCGCGGTCCCAGGCGCCCCAGCCGCCGTCTCTGGGCTGTGTGCACGCGCGTGGGCGCTCAGCCTCTGTGCACGCTCGGCCTTGCACACTTGGTGCTCGCGCAGCCAGGGCTCCTGAGGGCAAAGGCCCCACGAGTGGCGCTTCGTAGTTGTGTGTTGACCACAGAGGGTGGATGGGGTTCGCATTTCCAGATACATCCACTTAAAGAGCCTGGAACCTTCTTCCAGACTCAGCTGGCCGCTTCTGGGAGCCCCGTGTGCCTGCCTTCCAATGCAGCAACCCGTACAGGTGGGGACAGAGGCGGGGCTGTTCTCCCATCTGTGAAATGGGAATGGTCACAGCACCGGTGGCAGAAGGTGCCAAGACTGTTGTCCATGGAGTCGGAACTGACTCATGGCTGACCTTCCAGCAGGGAGGAGGCGGCCCATTCTTCTCCCGAAGAGCAGCTGGTGGATTTGAAGTGTCTTTGGGATTGCAGCTCAGTTTCCTACCACTAGGCAGTTTCTTACCACTAGGCCACCAGAGCTCCCTATTGGAAATTACAAGAGGCCTGGCAATGCTGGTCCGACTTTCTCCCTCCTCCCTTATTTCTCAATCCCCATCCTCCCTCAGGGGGGCCCCCATTCCACAGGTAGACACCCCCCCTCAGGGATCTCAAGCCCAGTTTATCCCAAACCATGGGCTGCAGCACCAGTTGAGCCACTAGTCTGCTCCTGTGCCAGTGAAGGCCACTAGCCTGGCGGGGGCTGGAGGCCTAAGGGGCCGAGGGGGCTCTCTCCCTGGGCCCCTGACTCCACTCTTCTTTGCCCGCCATGTGATCAAGTCCAGTGCCTCAACCTCCTTTTTTTTAAAAAAATTTTATTATTTGTGTGTGTGTGTGTGTGTATACCATCAAATCAGATCTGACTGGTACAGGAGGAGATTGTTCCTCCTCCAGCAAAGCGTCTGGTGGATTTGAACTGCGTACCTCTGGGATTGCAGTGCAACTTCTTGCCACTAGGCCACCAGAGCTCGCCACAACCTCATTTTTTAAAAAAAAAAGTTTTACTTGGGTTTTGTTAACGTTTGTTTACATAGCAATAGCCGACTTCACTTTTTGTCTGGTCCCCGACCCTTCACCCTCCGCCCCCCCAGACTGCAGGGCTGAGGGCTGAATTCCTCCAGCACATCCAGTCCCCGTGCTGGGCACATGGGCAGGCCCTGCCGTGTGGCCCAGCCCACCTTTCTTGTCCCAGCCGGATACAGACACCCCCTGATAGACGCATGTGTCAAGAGCAAACAGCAGACTACCGGCTCTGCAGACAGGCACCCCTAAATCTGGATCTGGCCACGGGACTCCGGGTCAGTTACTCACCCTCTCTGGCCCTTTTCCCTCTTCAGGGGACTGGAGGAGAGGCCGTGGACAGAGGTGGCACCGTGTGTCAGCACGCTGCTCATTGAAAAGTCCGCAGTTCAAATCCACCAACTGCTCTGAGGCAGGAAGCCAGGCGGTCTCTTGTAGGGATTTACAGCCTCAGAAACCGGACTGGGGGGTGGGGACTGCGGGCTGGAACCAATGGCAGTGAGCTTAGCTGGCCAGAGGTCAGGCAGGGGTCACCTCTCTCCCAGGGTGGGGGCCGGGACTCCAGCTCCTGCATCATCTGGAGGTGGGCAGGGGGACCATGTTTGAGACGGAAGAGCCAGTTGGGCAGGCTTGGGGGAGGGAAGGGATGGGGTAAGAGGGTTGGGGGGAAGGGGAGGCCAACAAAAGAGGCCAGCTGCTGTTTGCACACAAACCCCAAGTTGATAATGAGTGGAGGGCGGGGGCGGGGCGGCCTTCTTGGCAGGAGTCTCTGCCAGCTGAAGTCTGCCCAGACTGGTGCCCCTCCCCCGCCCCACCCCGGCCCTCCCCACCCACCCCCAGTGCATAAATCTGTTCCCTGGGGAGCTTGAGTGAGACTGAATCCCAGCAGGGGTGGGGTGCAAAGGGAAGGCCCAGGGCCCCTCAGCAGAGGCTGGTTCCTCCTCCTCACGCCAGACCCCAGGAAGACGTGCTGGGGGAGTCCAGGGCACCTGGAACTTTGAGCAGAGCAAGCCCAGCAGAGAGAGGCTCCGTGTGTTCTAAGGGCCCCCCATCAAGAGTGAGACCCTCACCCTCTGTGCTTACCTCTTCCCCTCCGGTGGTCCCACCTGCCCCAGGTCTGACTGGTGCCCCGAAGCGTGTGTGCGCATGTATGCACGCGTTTGTGCATGTGTGTGCGTGCGCGCGTGTGTGACCATGCGTGTGTGTTGCACGTGTGTGCATTTCTGAGGCAACAGTGTGGGGGTGGTCCCCACTCCCTCTCCCTCTGTCCCCACAAGCTCTGCCGGCACCTGCTCTGGGAGTCACTGTCAGACCTAACACCTGCAGGGCGGGCTGAACTTTGTGGGGAGCAGCTTAAAGAGGCCCCAGGACAGAGCAGAGGCGAAGGAGGGATGAGGGACTCAGGACAGGGCCTGTCCCTTTGTCCTCTGGCTGTCTCCATGAAGTCGAGGACACACTGAGTGAGTAAAAGGACCAGCTGTTAATACGGTGAGAGCAGGCATGGCTTGGAGGTGGACAGACAGGTGGCCCTGGAATGGGGTCCACGTGCAGGGGGCCGCGTGGCCAGGGTGAACAAGAGCAAGCCTTTGAGTAGATGGAACCCTCAGAAAAGCAGTGTGTTGGGAGAGGGTGCAGTGAGGAGGCCTGGGGGTGTGGCCTGAGGTCAGCCAGGCTGAGCTCCAATCCTGTATGTAAGCAGTCCCATGCTGTAACTGGGGGCGCAGACCATGACTCTGCTGTCACTCAGCTTTGGTGGGGGTGCTGGATGGTGTACCTCATAGCAGGAGTTGTCCTGAAAGGGGACTGTTGTCACCGGAGAGAGGAGTGGTCACCAGGATGACGGTTGGAGGATGTGGGCACTGAGGCCACTGCCATTCCTGGGGTCTTGAGGGAGGAGTGATCAATGTGGACCTTGACCAGCTTCCCTGGGGGCCCCTGAGGGTGTGTCCCATCCCAGAGCTCCACCCATATAAGGTGGTTAAGCCAGGGGTCAACAGAGGGGTCTCGTCAAGAGGATGGGGAGCTGAAGAGGGTACCCGGGATCCACCAGACAGGAACATCCCACAAAGTTCTCGGCCACTTCACCCACCTTGGCCCAATGAAGCTGCCGTGAAGAGACCATGGGAGTCCCACTGAGCGTGTGCTCCAAGACAGCTCACTGTGGCCTCGGTGGGGGCCTGAGGATCCAGGAGGGAGAAGGCCCATTTTAGACCCCAAGGCCGTGCCACCCTGCGAGGGGACCGGCCTGGCCGGGTCCCAAGGCCTCTCCCGGCCCACCTCCCTGGCCACAGAGGAAGCATTGATGGCCAAGAGGCACCAGAGGCCGCTGCAGCTGGCACGGCGTGGGCATCGCTGGGCACAGAAGGGGGAGCTGGACGGTCCCTGCAGCGCCCAGGCCTCCACCGGCTCTGGGAGCAGGTCTGGGTCCCGTGATCAGTGTGTCACCCTCTGCAGCCTTGTCTGAGGTGCCTCTCTGTAGGAGCTGGGGCCCTGAGCTGTGCCCACACACTCTGAGAAGGAGTGTGGGAAGGAGGCAGAGGCACCCCTCACCTGCCCAGGCCCTCCTGGGGGGCATCTCCACTATCACCTCCCTCTCTCATCTCCTCCACCACCTGGGCCCAGCCTGCCCCTCTAACCTTGCTTCTCATTGCTGGAGTCCGGCGGGGTCCCTCCCCATCACCCTACCTTCTCATCTCATCTCACCCCGAGCCTACTGGGTCTCCCACACTCTCCCCTGCACTGTCTCCCCACCCAAGTCTTGAGCTTTGACAGCCTCCCCCAAGTCTGAGCCAGTGTCAGCACAGGCTCCCTCCTCCGTGAAGCCCTCGAGGATTGCTCCCAGTGGTGAGGGTCCACCCCTGCATTTTGCAGACACCCCCTGTGTCATCACGGAGGTCTGGTGGCGCAGTGTATTATGCATTGTGCTGCTTCTGGAAGGTCAGCTGTTGATCCGCCATCGGCTCTGCGCAGGGAAGATGGGCCATCTCTTCCTGTAAAGATTTCTGCTAAAAGCTTGACGGAGGGTCATCACTCTGAGGAGGGTCACCGTGAGGAGGGTCTCCATGATGTAGAGTCTGCATAACTGATGGCGGAGGGGGTTCTGGGTCCCAGCATCTTAGTGACCACACTGGCTTCCAGCAGTTCGTGGGCAAGGGTCCCAGGGGCTGGGTCTCTGCTCATGACTCTCCTTCCTTCCAAACCACCAAGTGGAACCCACCACTCCATTTGAGTCCATTCTGACTCAGAGACACCCCCCCCCAGAGCACAGGTAACCTGCCCACAGGGGTTCCAAGTCCCCCTCATCTTCCTGCCTCTGCTTTCTTCCCACCAAGCAAGGACGGATTTGAACTGCCAGCCTCTTGATTAGCAGTAGAGAGCAAAACCATTGGGCCACCAGAGAGCCTTCTCTTTTTCTGAGTCGACACTGAAAGCAGCCTGGCTGACGCCATGGCTCAAGAGCTCGTTTGCTAACGAAACTCCTCCTTTGAACCCCTGGGCCTCTCTGCAGGAGAAGGATGGGTCAGTCTGCTTCTGGGAAGACGGAGGCCGTGGACGCAGAGGGACACGGGGTCACTAGCAGTCAGAAGTGACTCAATGACAGCGGATGGGTTGGCAATCCTGTGCCTCCCCACTGCCCTCCTCACCCACTCAAGCTGCCCGCTCTAGGGTCCACCTCGACCGCTCTAGGGTCCACCTCGCCAGGATACTTTCCCAGGAACAGGAAGGAGCACGTGAAACCCGGCTCAGTTCACAACTCTCATTCTGGAGCGCTCTTAAGAGGACAGATGGGTTCACGGGCATCCACAGATGCACTCAGAAAAGCACACGCACAGATGGCTGTGCGCGCACACTGACACACACGTGTGCACATATACCCACAGCAGACACTGGCACACGTGCATACTCACACACGTGTGGACACATCCATGCACATTCATACACTCTTGTGTGCACACGTGCACACACGCGCACACGCTCACATGTATGCACACTCGCACATTCACATACATACACACGTGTGGACACATGTATGCAAATACACACACGCGTGTGTACACACGTGCACGCTCACATGCACGCTAACAGGCATGACACATGCACACACGCACACTCACATACGTGACCGCATAGCACACATACTTGCACATACATGCGCGCGCACTCTAAGCGCACGTGCACACTCACGCACACACAGTACCCGCCTCCACCCACGGGTGGAGGGACCGCTGAGTCACCCCCCCCGCGAGGATCCCCCGGGCCGCCAGAGGGCGCGCGAGGCCCCTCGCCGCGGGGGGGGGGGGGGGGGCGGGCAGCACGTGGTCACCACCCGGCCTCCAAACCAGGTCCCTTTGTTCCCGCCGGAAGGAGTGCGCCTGGGCCCCTCCAGAGTCCGGCGGGTCCTGCCTCGGGCAGCCCCAGACCTGGGAGCGCAGGCCGGGGAGCATCGGGTTCACCACCCCGGGACCAGAGCCCTCTGCCTGTGTCCCCGGGCCCCGCACACGCCCCTCCCCAGGCAGCTGAGGTCACTGCTGTCCGAGTCTCTCCAGACCTTGTTACCCGGCCCCTCCCCGGAGCACTGCAGTCTGTGGTCTCACCTGCTGCGCCCCCAGAGCCCCTCAGTGCCCGCCACTCACCATTGTCCAGCTCTTTGGCCCCACGGAGTTGCTGGCAAGGGCCTTGGATGTCTTACGGACCATGCCCTCAGTCCCCGTCCCCAGACCTGTTGCCCTGCAGTCAGGCCACCCACCCCTGCCTTGCGTGAGTGACTTACCTCTTCAGCGCCTTCACCTTCTCATCTGTAAAATGGGCATGCTAACAGAACTTGCACTGAAGGTGGATGCCGAGCTGAATATTTTGCTATTGAACCCTGGGGAGGGAGCTGAGACCGCAGCCCAGAGCCTCCTAACTTGAGCTCAGTAAACCCAGAGCCTCCTAACTCGGGCACAGTAAACCGTGGTCCAGATGGGACATGCTGCCTGGGAATGCTGCAGCTGTGCTGTCACCCCAGGCCTTGTTTCCATAAGGTTTATTTCTCAGGACCATGGTTTCTGTTCCTTCTCCCACCAGGAATGACAAAGCTGTGCCTCCTACACCCATGCCTTCCCAGCTGCTTGTCATACTCCATCCTTTTGCAGCTAGAGGGGGAGGTCTGTGCCTCCTCTCCCACCCCAGCATCTATGGGAGGAGTGGGGGGTCCCCTGGAGTAGCCAGGGAGTCCCAGACCAGGCCGTGGCTACTGCCTTCAGTCCTGCAGTCAGAGGAGCTGCAAGGCAATTCTCTGGTATCTGGTCCTGGTGGACAGAGAACAAAGCTGGCGGTGCTGTGTGTAAGGCGTGCGGCTGCTAACTGAAAAAGGAGCCCTCTCTGGTGGAATTGTGCTGCCAGACAGAGGTTTGAATCCACCAGCTGCTCTGTGGGGGAACGATGGGTAGTCTCCTCTCATGTGATTTACTGCCTCTGAAAACCCACTTGAGGGCCAGCTATGGTTTGATTCTGACTTAACAGTGTACCACCACCACAACAGCAAGCTAACTGAATGGTCAGCAGTTCAAATCCACCAGCCCTTCAGCAGGAGAAAGGTGAATGGCCTCCCCCTGTTAAGATTTACCTCACCATGGTAGGGTCGCCAGGAGCGAGTACCGTCCACAGCAGAGGGTTCGGGTTTGGTGGGTGGGTGAGCCAACAAGGAGCCTTAGTGTTGCAGTGGTGGTGGGTGTTGCTGTTAAGTGCCGGCGAGTCACAGGCGACTCATAGCGACCCTATGAAGGAGAGTCCTCAACACTTGGGTGCCTTTCATCCTCTCTCTAGGTTCATAGAGTTTCCAGAGGCAAGCTATTACGGAAGTGGATGCTACTCCTGCTTCCAAGTTTGTTTTAATCGAGGAGCTCCACTTAACACTGTCCGCCATGGGTAACCAACTATTAACACACTTGACACATCAGTGTCACAGTGTTCAATCTCACAACAACCACAAGTTACCTCTGTATGGCAAGTGGACACACCAGGGCTATACGACCCAGAGGAATGTTTGAACAAAAACAATGAAAGACAGGCCCAAGGGCCACGGATTAAAAGTCACCCACCTTTGGCTTGGCAGCATCGCTTTCTGTCCACTGGGCCAACTGATCACTCTCTATGTTAATGTTAAGTGCCGTCGAGTCGCAGGCGACTCATAGCAACCCTTATGAAGGACAGTCCTCAACACGTGTCTTTCATCCTACCCAGAGGTAGATGGTTAGAAACCCCCAGTCTCTCCAAGGGAGAAAGATGTGACAGTGTGCTTTCTCAGCCTTGGAAATTCTGTCTTAAAGGGCCACCTTGAGTCGGAATCGACAAGAGGGCAGAGAATTTGGGCATTTGGGGAAAGAATGCTGAGGCCGTAGGCTCCTGCCCTGCTGGCCAGTGGTTCGTCTCCACAACCTCAGCACCACCCCTGCCGAGGAGGCCTGCCGTGTCCCTGCCCCATCTGCAGGCCTGCTGGCGGCCAGGGACGGGAGCTGGTGCTCAGCGTGTGCCCAGCTGCAGGTCCAGCTGACCCCACGTCCTGTTAATCAGGCTGCAGCTCACCCCACAGAGGGTGGACCAGGCTATCCGCCACCCCCCCCCACACACGCAGGCCTAGTGGTTCTGGGGCTGCTTCCGCCCACCAGGCCCACCCCTGCCAACCTCCCTCTATCCTGTGGGCACCTTGAGTGGCCCAGGGAGGCCCTCTTCCCCTCTCACACCCCCTGTACCCCTCAGCTAAAGCTCTGGGATGCAGGCAGCTGGTCTGGATGGAACACAGGCCCTGCCCTTGCTGAGGAAGTGCTTGGTTCGGGGAGGTCTGGTCCGTGTCAACCCAGGCCAGGCCTCACCTTAGACTCACCCAAGTCTGTCCCTACGTACCCATCATGTGACCTTCAGGGATCTCCAGTCCACGTCCCCACCTGGAGACAGGGCTCACTAATCCTGCAAGTGCTTTGCCCAGCAACTGCCCTACAGAGACTTCAGGCACGTGGTCAGGAGTGACCAGTCCTCGGAGAAGGACATCATGCTTGGAAAAGTGGAGGGACAGCACAGGAGAGGAAGGCCCTGCCTGGATGAGCTGGTTTGACAGTGACTGGAGTAATGTTTGTTGGTGTTTCAGAGACAGTGAGACTGGCTCAGAATAGGGCTGGGTTCAGAGCGATTGTACAGAGGGTCTCTGTGTCTCACAGACGACTCAGCACATAACAGCAACACCTGGCCTAAAGATACACCCAGAGGTACTGCTGAGGAAAGTCCTGCTCCCTAAAGATCACAGCCGAGAAAATCCTGTGGAGCTGTTCTACCCTCAACATGCTGGAATTTACTGGAAGGCTGTAGGTTTGGTTTGGGTTTTAAGCAGGTGAATGAATGTGTCAGTGAATGAGTATGAAATGCCCTCGCTCCCCAGCAGCAAAAGGGACTTCTCTTCATCAACTCAGGGGCAAGCCCTTCAGTGAGGTGACCGACGGCGGCGGACAGAAGTAAGCACTGATGGGCTCAATGTCGCGATGGTGGTGAGGACGGGAGGACCCAGGAGTGTGACCACACACAGCGTCGCGTCAGTGGGACCTACCTGACCGCTCTTCACAACTATGCAAAGGTCTCTCCAGGTGACAACTGGCCCTCTGAGCGCAGAGCCAGGAAACCGAAGCCCTGGCTGTCTGGGGACTGGAGCTGTGTGACGGGGCAGGTGGCTTTGCCCGTCTGAGCCTCGCCACCCTCCCTGCTGTGTGGCCGAATGCCTGCCCATTCCCTGGCTGGGCTGCTGGAATGTAGCCCTTGTCACCAGAGAGACTGTCACCGAGGGACTCTCTTCTCGATTGCTCCCTCTTGGGGTCTCCTTAGCACCGACGACGTGTGCGATTCCCCAGAACTGGTCTGTAATCTGTTGCTCTGCAATTGTTCCGATGGCTGTACCACATTCAAATGCGTCTGCAGAGCCGTATTCTCTCTGCTAACTGCTCAGTTTTGTGTCCTATTCCCACCTTCAGAGGAGGACACAGAGGCTCAGAGAGGTTCAGCGATTTCTCTGAGACACACAGTGAGAAAGAGGCAGGTTCCCTTCTGGAGCCCATTTGTCTGGGTCCACCGTGAGCAGATGTGGTGAGTTCCAGGCAGCGGAGGGGACTGGAAGGAAGCTGGGATGGAGGGAAGGCCAGCTGGGAAATGGCTGTCATTTCAGGGAGGTGGGCGTGTCTGTCCATGAACATGCCGTGACATGGGCTCACCTGTGTGCACAGGTCATCAGCTGACACGGGTGAGCCCCACCTGTACTGATAGAGGGATCGTATCTCCTGGAGCTCATCTTTAAACTCCCTGGTTGGAGATGCCTCCTCCAGGAAGCCGCCCAGGTTATGTGTTCTCCGGTGATCCCACTGCTGGAGTTAAAGAATTGATGCCTTTGAACTGGGGTGTTGTGAAGACTTCACTGCCCTGTGAACTGTGAAAAGGACAACACATTTGTCTTGAAGAAAGTGGAATCAGGGAGCTCCTCCGAAGCAAGGATGGTGAGACACGCTTTGGGCATGGTTCAGGCAGCCGGTCCTTGGAAAAGGGCATCGGACTGGGAAGAGCAGAGGGTCAGCAAAGGAGAGGAGCCCCTGGCCAAGATGGAGTGACACTGGGCTTGAGTGCAGTGGGGCTGCGAGGGGGGTGCAGGGCCGGGCAGGATCGTGGGCTGTTATACACAGGTCGCTATGTGTCAGTGGCACCTAGATCTCAAGTCCTTTCTGCTCTTAAGATCAGGTGACTCAGAAACTTCTAGAAAACGCCTGGACCAAATGCCTCCCCTTGATCTGAGCGTCACTTGTCACCAGACACTTTCCATCAATGCCTGTTTGACTTGCTTTGTTTCTGTTCCTGTTTTTGTTTTGAATAGTGACACAGGGAGGCACTGGGACTTGTCCTGGACGTACACTGAGGCAGGGACAGGGGACAACAGTCACAAAGCAAGGAGCAGCAGGGGAGAGGGAGAGACCTGCCAGAGGATAGTGTGGGAGCAGGGCGGTGGGCCAGTCTAGGGACCTGACAACTCAGGGCCATGCTGTGCAGGAGCCCCTGAGTCAGACGGCTTTGGAGCAGCTCTGTTTGTTTTTTTCAGTCCCTCTTGGAGCTCTCCCCTCGGGGAAGCCTTCCTTACTGCACAGATGGTGTGTTTTTACCTCTGGTCCCATTTCTGTGCCCGCTCTACACATTTCTGTGGACCTTAGTGACCATGCGTGCCTTCCCACCAGATGCTGAGTGGGACAGGGGGATTTATTTCTTAACTAGAGTTTGGGTGCTGCCAATCCTAAGGTACCCAGTTCAAATCCACCAGCTGCTCCACGGGAGAAAGATGGGCATTTTCCTCCTGTAAGGTTCACAGCCTCTGAAAACCTGCTGGAGGGTCAGCTATGAGTCGTCGGTTCTGACTTGACAGCAC
>NW_006399877.1:8473335-8481292 GCF_000299155.1 Elephantulus edwardii | reverse complement strand
ACACACACACACACACACACACACACACACACACTCCGGCCAGCCCCTTGTGGAAACTCTGATGTTCTCTTCTGTAAAATGGACAACTACTTCCTAAGTTGAATGATATCTTCTGAAAGATCATGCCGGCCCAGGGCGCCATCAGGAAGTGGCCTGACTGCCCACCTGCAGCCTTAGCCCCAGGACCCTCTTGAAGGCCTACCCTCTCCAGAAACTTCCCTGGAGGCAGGTGTCCACCCTGCCCTGCCCTGTCTTGCCGGATAACAGGTAGGTGGCTCCTTGAAGAAGTGACTGGTTCTTTTGATAATAAAGATAAAATATAAACCAAGAATAAGTCCAGTCACACTCAGGCTTTCCTGATACCCTGTCACCATCTGTGGCACCCCAAGTGGAAATAAACTCAAAGTCAAGATTTAAGTAAAACCTGTGTTTATGTTCTAACTCAGCTAGGGTCTAACAGGATCTTTGAAGAGGTAACCAGGTTAAGATGAAGTCAGACTTCTTTTCTTGTTGTTGGAGTTGTGAGGTGTTGAGTTGTTCCAATTTACAGAGACCCCTATGTACCACGGAAAACCCACACTGTCCTGTGTCGGGTGTCCTAAGAGGAGAGAAATTTGGAGACAGAGACACAGACGGGAAGACGGACATGTGACAATGAGGACAGCGATGGAATGATACAGATATGAAGCAAGGAACTCCCACAGAAGCCGGGGCGGGGAGAGCCCTCATCACCCTGCAGACGATGTGGCCAGAGTTCCCACCACACCGAGCTTTTCCATGCACTGGGAAGCGGAAGCATGTGTGTGATACCTGCTTTACCGTGATACCTGCCAGGCGAGCATCCAGCGTCTCTGAGATCTGCCTGGCCCTTGTTAAACCAGCTCTAGGAAGCAGTAAATGCACGTACCTTGATTGGAGGCCATTTCTGCAATAAAGGATTTTAGGCATAAAGTGCTTAACTCCTAGGAAACACCTGAAGAGCAGCAGGTAAAGTGGAGTCAGACAGTGGGAATAAAACAAAACTACCAGACCAGCTGCTGTGGACTTGACCCTGAAGCCCCACGACTCCCGTGTAACACAGTGGAGCTGTGCTCGCTGCAGGATTTTCAATGGTGGGACAGATTACTAGGTCTTTCTTCTAAAGTACCTCTGGTGGCCTAGTGCGTAACCCTCTGCACCACCCAGAGATGTCTAAGGGCATGCAGGGCAGAGCATAAGAGGGAGTCGGAGTAGGGTTCACCTGCCGCCTTGGGTGTGCGTGGAACCCACGGGCACACCTCGGGTAGGGTGCTGGGCTTCCCAGCCCCGAGTTGGGGAAACTGGGAGGTTAGAGGCTCCAGAAGCCAAGGAGGAAAATGTGAAACCAGTTCTTCCGGAAAAGCCCAGCTCTTCTTGGTAATAAAAAGAGCTGGTTGAGCTCTGTTAAATCTTTACACAACAAACAAACAAAACCCAAAACCACCTCTAAGCCCACTGCCCTGTGCTGCAGTCAGAACTGTGGCCCAGAGTTTCTTGGCTATAATCTTGCAGAACAGATTATCCGGGAGGCTGGGCTCTATAAGGAGAAGTGTGGCATCAGGATTGGTGCAACAATCATCAACAACCTGTGTTATGCACATGACACAACCCTGCTTGCTGAGACTGAGGAGGACCTGAAGCACCTGCTGCAGAAGGTCAAGGACTGCAGCCTTCAATATGGATTGAGGCTCAATATCAAGAAGACAAAGATTCTCACCACTGGACCAATTGGCAGCATCAGGATGGATGGTGAAGACATTGAGATTGTTCACAGCTTTAGTTTGCTTCACTCCACAGTCAACACTCTTGGCACCAGCAGCCAGGAAATTAAAAGGTATATAGTCTGCTGTTAGGGACCTCTCCAGAGTACTGAAGAGCAATGATGTTAGTCTGGAGACTAAGGTGCACCTAATACAGTTTTTGCAATCACTGGCTATGTTTCAGAGAGCTGGACAATGACTAGGGGGCATAGAAGGAGAATTGATGCCTTTGAGATGTGGTGCTGGAGAAGAGTATTGAATGTACCATGGACTGCCAGGAGAACAAACAGGTTCATCCTAGGGAGGGTTAAACCAGGCTGCTCCTTGGAGGCAAGGATTCTGAAGCTTCGTCTGACATACTTTGGACATGTTGTAAGGAGGGACAAGTCCTTGGAGAAGGATGTCATGCTTGGGAGGGTGGAGGGACAGTGCAGGAGAGGAAGACTGTCTATAAGATGGATTGATTTAGTGACTGGAATAATGGGGGGTGAGTGTGTCGGAGACAGTGCAATTGGCACAGGACAGAGCGGAGTTTAGGACTGTTGTACATAGGGTCGCTATGGGTCACAGGCAACTCGATGGCACATAACAACAACAACAATCTTAACAGAAGGGATCTCCGAGGGCCTGGTCCTCAGGGAGGTGTACAACTAACCCAACAGCTATGCTCTGTGTGTCTCTGGTGGTTCGAAGCTACCAGGGGCCGAGGCTGAGGGAAGATGGGTAGTCTCCTGTGCAAGGTACAGCTTCAGAAGCCCAGCCGAAGGTTAGCTTTGAGTCAGTTCTGACTCGACAGCAATGAATATGTGTAATCTTAAAGAGCAGAGGCCCAAGCTTCAGCATTACCACTGGGTAGGCTAGAACCGTCAACTTTTAGGCAGGTGTTGGTGGTGGTAGGTGCCGTGGCGTTCATTCCGACTCGAGACGCCTCCTGGTCCAGAACCATCGTCCTCAGAGTTGTGACTATGTAGTTCATGGTAGAGCCAGTATTTTCATAAGCACCATGGTTCACAGGTACTGGATACATTTAGTGGACAAGCAGAGACTTTACCACCGAGAGACTTTGGAGGTGGTCATCATGAGATAAGCCTTTTCTCAGAGGCACAGCTCCAAGCCAGAGGCGAGTGAAGGACTCTGCTCTGCTGGACTTCTGCCCCTCACAAAGGAGCGACCTCTAGAAAACGATCCTGGGCAGCTGGGCACCCCAGGCCTGTGCTTCTCCCTGGCAAGCCACGCTGCCCTGCTGGCACTGAGGCCTGACAGGTATGTGTCCAGTGGGTCCCCGCTGACATTGTGCAGTGTTGCACATCCAGGCACCCAGCTCTAGAACAAGGCCATGGTAAACGCTTGCCTGGAAACCGCTCAGAGCAGATGTTACCACTTGTCCGTCAATGCCGTGGAAAGCCCTCAGGGGAGCACTCGGGGAGCACTCGGTCTTCTGTGAGGCCTCGTTGACAACCATGCTGTTCCCCTTCTAGGTGTCCCTGGAAAAGCTTTCCCTCACAATCAGAAATCCCCTAACCAGAAGCCCTTCCACCCACCCCACCTGAGTGCAGCCTGAGAGGGGGTTCTGCGGGGTTGGGGCTGGGGGTGAAGACTACATGTGAAAATCAAACCCCGTGAGCAATCATCAACAGGTTAGAAGAACTGAGGAAGGATTGATGGATTGATGGTGTCGGAGATGAATAGTGACCACACCATTGACTGCAAGGAGGACAGCAGAGCTAAGGCTGGTTCTCAGCCCTCACGGCTCCCTGCCCTGTGAGGGTTTCCCTCCATGCTGGCTTGTTAATATCAATTTCTCGTTTTCCATTCATCTATTTCTGCAGGTTTTCACAACACATTCTATTCCCATCTTGAACGGCCCTGCGTCATGTTCAGCCTTGTTTAAAAGTAGTGATTGACGGAGGAAACCTATCACGTGTGGCCCGAGAATACTGAGGTGATGACGGGTTTTGTGGTCCTCATTTTGTCCAGGACAGAACAAGGACAGAGATGCTGGGTGCACCTGGGTGGGCAGGGAAGTGTCTGGCCAGTGCTTGTGAGGTAAGCATCTCAGCAGCAGGAGAAAGTGGCTGAGCCCAGAGAGGATACTGGTCAGCCAGTCAGTCACTAGCCAGGGCCGCACAGCTGCTGTCCGGAGACAGGCTGCAGCCCGGCCGAGCTCACAGCTCTGGTGGGAGGTGTGTGAGCAGCGGTTCTCCTGGTGTTGACTTCATTTTACTGTTGTTTGGGTGAACATTCACAGGACTTACTCTCTCGTCAACCATTTATGCATATTTTGTTTGGTGACCCTTCCACACACCCCTTTTTTCTGCCTTCTGACCCGTGTTTTGGGCAAATGCAGGCTTTCTGGTCTTTGTCCTCCCGGTTTTCAAAGTCATTCAGAGCTGGCACGTCCTCAGAAGAGACGCTGCAGATTTCCTGTCCTGGTCGAGGTCTGATCCTGGGGCCACTTCGATGATGCAGCCTGGAGGCTGGACAGTTGTGGAACTGTCCTCCTGGAGGTCCTCACTCACCTCTGCTCCCTACATGTGGTTCTCAGGTAATACCTGCAAAGAGAGATGCTTTGTGGGGTGCTGGGGAAAGCTCCCCTTGGGGCCCTGTCCACCTGGTCTGGAGAGGAGTGGGGCTCCATGTTGGAGACCTGAGGAGGCAGCCAGGAGCACCCCCAAGCCCAGGATGGGAGGTCCTCGCCCCTCGGCTGTCACCAGCTGCTGCTCTGTGATTTACACTAAGCCACTCAATCCTCGGCTCTGCCATCTGCAAACCAAATGGTCCTTCAGCGTCCTTCCAGCGCTGTCTCCTCTGTGGTGAAGAGATGCAGAAGCCAAGCTGGATGCGGTTCTGGGGCTGAGGACCCCAAGGCCCGCTCTTCTTGAAGGCCCTGGACTCCTGCAGGAGCGGCACCTTTCCGAGGAATTCGGTGACGTGGTGTGTTATGTGCTGTATGTCTAACTGAACGGTCAGCAGTTTAAGTCCACCTGCTGCCCAGACGAGACAGACGCATGTCCGCTCATAAGCTTCACGGTGCCCATCAGCTGAGGACCAGACCAGAGTGACCGCTCATCCTGGTATTCCTGGGAGTTTTCAGATTCTCCAGTCTCGGAGCCTCTGCTCTAGGAACGTGGTGGCCCCCTTTCCAGGACTGTCCTGATGGTCAAGCTTGGAGCCGCTACAGTTCCAGGTCAGCTGAGTCTATGCCCACCTTTGACAGTAGAAGTTTGAGCAAACCCTGCCTGGTTATGTGGCGTCCATCTCGCTCTACACCCCTCATCCTTCATACCTTGTTCATTCCCAAGACGGGGGAGTGGCCTCTCTTACAGATAAAGAGAACGTTCCAGAATGCTAGATGACCTACCTCTCCTGAACACGGCACCTGGATGGACTGAGACATCTGGCTGAGTATTGGGCACAGAGACCAGGGCCTAGAGAGGGTCTAGAGGTCCCCATACGAGGCTATGTAGTGGGGTCCCTTCAACAGGCAGAAGGGGCAGATATGGAGGTACTCAGTTCAATTCCTTCTCTCAGTCAGACAGTACTGAACCTTTACTGGGGGACACATTGTCACAGGTCCTCTCCCAGAGAGGAAGGGACACACACACACACACACACACACACACACACACACACACAGCACCTTCCAAATCCACTCCTCCCACCCCACCCCTGGCCTCCTTTCCCTCCCCTGTGAGCCTGGCCCCCATACCCTCTGGGGTAACCAGAGCTTAAGCAAAACACCCCCTTCACTGGAACTATGCAAATGGGGCACACACAGGGAGGCTGCGGGGAGTGGGGCCAGCTAGCGAGCACCCCAGCAGTACACACACCAGCGGAGTGGGAATTGTCCATGCATGCTGCATACAGCCCCCAGCCTCCCAGTCTGGCCCCAGGGCCCCACACCCCTCAGGTGCAGGCTTCCCTGGCCTCCCCAGGCCAGGTGGGAGCCTCCTGGACCACCAGACCTGTGACGGCTGGCAGCTCAATTCCCCAGAGGACTGGCAGGCTGGGGCCTGCTGGGCCAGGGAGCAGGCCTGGTGGTGCTTACACAACCCCACCCTGCCTGGGCTCTGAGGGCAGCGGGGGCATGAAAAGGCCTCTGGCCTGTCCCAAAGGCCTTCTGTCTCAGCAAGGAAACCACAGTTGAGAGGCCACCAACTGCATCAGACACCGAGTCCCCAGCAGAAACTCAGCCAGGCCCATGCCCTTGTGCCCATGGTACAGGGAGAATGTGCCAAAGACTGTATTCGTCTGCCCAGTCCCCTGTGTGTTCCATCGTGTCAGACCTGACCCGTAGCTGACCCTCCAGCCGGTTTTCAGAGGCAATTAATCTGCTATCTTTCCCCCACAAAGGAGCTGGTGGATTTGAACCGCTTACCTTTGGGTTACCATTGCACTGAGGCCTCTAGAGCTGCCCAGAGCCTCCTACACATGGTGAAACCAACCCACTTAGGGACAGTTGGGGAACGGGGTCCCACACACTCTTGTGTTTCTCTAGATGTACTGATGCCTGGGAACTCCTTGAGTTTCTGCAGCCACGGTGGAGGCCAGGCAGTGCCGCGTTGGCTCTGCTTCTCACAGGTGGGAGGTAACTTTCCCACTGTGCCACAGAGAAGGCATGCCAGCCTTGTATTCTGAACCTGGACGGGTAGTCAAGAACCCTGGTTCAAGAATTTGGTTGCTAACCCAAAGGTCATTGGTTTGAACCGACAATGTGCCCTGTGAAGAACATGCCTCTGTAAAGATGTAGCAATCTGCCTGGTGAAGATCTGCAGCTTTGGGAACCCTCTGGATCAGGGTCACCACGTAAATCCATGTGCAACTATGTGTGGGTGATTTTCTGAATGGGAACCAGGACTTATTTCTGGTGTTCTGGAATTCAAGCAGAATTGTGAGTTGCCTCATTTAGGAATAAGCTGGAAATTGCTACCAGCCTGAGGTTGCAACTTTGAGGCCCACAAGGCCAGGCCGTGAAATGAATGAGTCAGCAAGGAGGGGCAAGGTCTGGCCTAAGGCAGCATGTGTCACAGGCCCTGAAGTGTTCCTACACAAACTCTTCCAAGTTAAACCTGCCTGGAGGGGCCCTTTCAGGGTCCTGGATTTAGGGGAGCCCTCATAAAGTCTAGTGTACCTTGGGGAAGGAACACAGGCTAATTAGGGGTGCACTGGCTGGTATGCACACAGCAGTAAAATGAAAGCTAGTTCAGAAACAGCGGAGCAGGTAGGGAGGTGGCCATCCACGGAGGAATGCGAACTCTCTGTAGCCTACAAGGAACTCCCACTTCTGGGCCATTAGATTCCACATTCCAGCACGGAGGAGGGTAGGCTTTCTTCAACAGTTGGGATTTCTTGATTTTAGGATTTCAGTCCAGACTCCTTCTGGATTCACCTTGTAACTCTGGACCACCTTTCATTTGGCTTCTTGTTAAAAAGGATGGGCGTCTAATATAACCTATTTGAGGTTGAACCTATGAATTTGCTGATATTCAAGTGGTTCTGACCTACAATTTCCTATGACTGCAATTTTCATATGCCCATCAATTTCACATCACTCAACCCCATCATTGTCCCACCCACCTTTAAAGTGGAGAGCATAAATAAAAACGCTGGAGGCTCGTGGCCTGCCGTGTATCCAGCAGGTGCTCATGAGTGAGCAGGCCCCCTTACACACACTGGGTCAGATAAAGCTGTTCTTTGAGGGAAATTCACATTCCCACAGCTGCCCCTGGCTTGTTGGCCCCTGACATTTTACTGGCCCAAACCCACAATGGGCATGTCCATTTTCCAGATGTGGCTACAAGAGCGGCCACTCAAGGTCACCTTCCAGGCCAGGAAGAAGCCCCCCTCCGCCAAGGCGGGATGCAGAGCGAGAGCTGCCTGCATCTGGGTTCTGCGGACCCAGCAATCCCCTCCAGGGGAGGTGGTGTCGCTGCATGGGGGGGTCGAAGTGCCAGTGGGTGGGGAGCCCCCCGGTTGGTTCTCGCCGGTGGGGGTGGGCCCCGAACTGCAGTCTGCGGGCGGAACCAAACAAAGAGCCAGGCCGCGTGGTCCTGGGGACCCCACTGTCAAGTTTGCCTGGGCCCCTTTCTGCCCGTAGGGCGCTGGGGGGGGGGGCAGGGTGCCGCAGTGGAGGCCTCTCGGGTCCGGGGGTCCCCTTCTGCCCGTAGGGCGCTCTGGGG
>NW_006399877.1:8471448-8472672 GCF_000299155.1 Elephantulus edwardii | reverse complement strand
GGGAAGGGTGCGCCCCCGCCCTGCCCGCACCTGGCCCACGTCCCTCCCCGCCAGGGGCCCCGGGTCGCAGGGGCGAGCCCTACAGCCCAGCGGCCAAGCTGACCCAAGCGACAAGGACGCAGGCCCGGCGCGTGTCGGGCTGGGGGAAGGGGCGCGGGAGGGGCAGAGCCGGGGGTCCTCGGGACCCCGCGCCTCCTGCCCTTGGGGCAATCGGGCCAGTACGTGCTAAACTCAGCAGAGGCGCCCTGACTCGGAAAACCCGAGCCGGGTGACTCAGTGTCTCCTTTCGTCCATGCGGCCAAACTCAGATGGCCTTGGTATCCGTCCACTCCCCACGGTTCCAGACTCCGGGTTTTCCCCATTCCTAGATCCGCTGCCCCAAGAGAGACAGACAGCCGATTCAGCCAATGGCAGGACGCAAAGCGGCAACTTTGTGTTCGCCCGCCACTCTCAGCCAATGAGCATTCGAGCCTCTGGAGTCCCGCCTTCCGTGTCGGGCGCCCCCTACCGGCGACACAGACACGAACCCTATCTACCGCCATCTTGTGTGTGGCACACCGTATTCTTTTTCGCACTCTGTTTGCACCTGTTTCTAACTTTCCTCCCTCACAGTCGGTTTTGTAGCTCGACAGTCAAGCGCTGGGGCGATAAGGAGGGAGTAGCTTGCGGTGTTTGGACACCATGCGTGGGTTCGAGCGCCACGTCACGACACGCTTGCTGGGTCTGGCGCCATCTTGAGTGTGGCGTCTCGCTGGCCTCCTTTTCGGTGCTCCGCGTGGTTCTCGAAATGGCGCCCCGAGTTTCAAGGAGCCCTCGAGGACTAGCCCGACGAGTATAAGGGTTATCATTTCCCCCGATAACCTCGCAATAGACACGCACATGTGCCCCGACGTGCGGGTGTGAGGCGGGCGACTCGAGCGCCAGGTGCAGCCCTGGAGGAGGCGGTCGCGACGGCACTGGCCGCCGACCTGGGCAGGTGCAGTCCCGAGGTGCGGGCACCACTGCTCTACTCGGGCACGAGCTGTCCTCGAGGGCAGGAGCCGGCCACAGCCCGCGAGTCCCCTCGACGCACGGGTCCCCGTGTGTGCTTGGCACGGTGTGCAGTGGGCTAGTGGACACCTGGCCGCACGCTCGGGGAGCGCCCGCGGGGCAGGTCGGGACGGCCAGGTGCGCGGCTGTCCCACCGCCCTGGGGCTTCTGCCCGCGGGCACCGGGGTGCCCCCC